>NC_050179.1:22347833-22628927 GCF_008315115.2 Sander lucioperca | reverse complement strand
CCTTTGAAAAACATTATAGTCAAAACTACCAATTGTTAGCAATTAAATTATCAATTTAAAAAAAAAACGAAGCAGCAAATCCTGACATTTGAAAAATTTGACATTTTTGCCTGATAAAGATTAATTATTAAAATTAGAATCCTAGCATTACTGCTTTCAATATTTGAGAGCTTAAAATTCTAATAATAATTTATCAGCCGATATTCTTTGTTTTTTTTGTTTTGTTTTTGTCACTTAGCACTGAAAGTTACAACCAACTAAACGTTATGACTAGTGCACCATTAGACATAAGCCCTGTAAGTGTAACCGTTTATGCCTAGTATGGAGTAGGCGTAAATTGGAAAATCAGACTAGCATACATGGTAATAATATAATAAGGGACAAAATAACAATCACACAACCAGAAAAGAAAAACAAGGATGGCAGAGCGTCAGAATATATAAACAAAAGGCATGAAGACTACAGTCGTCCTTGACTAGACAAAACCACTGGACGTCTATTCTGACAGTGAGCTGATTTAGAAGTTTCGCTTAGGGAGGCAAAACCTAGTCTGATTCTGCTCCATTGGGCTGTGATTATGGGGCGTGTTTCAACCGAGCCAGGAAAGAAAATGCCTCTGCACTCAATTGGATAGACCTACAACCAATCAGAGCAACGGTATGTGCCCCATCTTCTTAGCGACCATCGGGGCCAGCTGATAAATTAAACTTTTGCCGAATCCCGTAGGAAGGACAGCAAAAACATCTTTCCGATCGACAAATGCCTTGATCGCGGTTCTCTGTTCCTCTTTTAAAATGAATGCGCTGTCGATATCTTTTATAACAGACGCGATGGCGGAATCTACACGTCTCAATTCTCCAGCGGCAGCCATCTTTGTTGTAAACAAATTCAACCCAAGCTCTCTTTGGCGACGTTGGGTTGATTACGTTACTGTTGATCATCTGTCCATCATCGTATAAAGCCCACCCTGACAATTTGATTGGTCCAAACAGCTCTGGTTCGAGCATAGTTGCTCCACAACGGATCAAGTCCAGACCGAACTTCCCGACCTCAAATGTTGTGGGCGGGGCTAAGTTTGACTGGCATCCAGGCTAGGCAAAACCTATTTGAGTTCACTGAAGAGCTCTCCCCTCAACTACAGCATGTGTTGGACGGTGTTGTCCCCCACCCTACAGGTTAACCTCCAAGTCATCCCCTTCCACTGCTGGTGCTGACAGCTCTGAACCGTTGATGCCGTTCAATCCCCCAGAAGTGGGGGAATCTTCAAAAATATCAATGATGGTAGCGCTGTATATGTGCTGTATATAGAGAACCTCCCCCTGTCGGCGGGTTTTTAAAAACCGATAAATCCTTTTTGGCTTTTTATATGTTTTAATTTCTTCCTCACATCCTTAACTGTCTGCAGTACCCCATAGTTTTTATGCTCTGGATACAACAATCCTATACATTTTCTTATTTCTCCATCAGTAAAATGGATTTTCCTTTTATTTTGTTTAGTGTTATCCATATTTTCCATGTTTGAACTAAATCACAAAGTTAAATTTGCCTTGTGTAATTAGATACAGTATATTATCATTAAATAGCTCTGTGAACATTCAACAATAAATCAGGGACCCTCTTGGTCCATATCTCGAGAACCTTTCATCCGATCTACTTCACACTTGGCTTCCTGGGTACCCAATGAACTTGGGGTTTGGAATTTGGAGCAGTTTGAACAGCCTTGGCTATTGGATATTAATAAACTGTAGATAAAACAAAATGGCTGGACAATAAAGGTTGAGAAAAAAAAAAACGCTGACATAATGCTGGCTTCACTTCTTCCATGTCTACCCTTCACAATAAAAGCCCATCTTAAAGCCCATGTTGCAGGTTAACCACCACTGTCGATTAATGGGTACATAAAGCACTCAAGATATGTATATCATTTCAGAAATGTCTCCAAATGGTGTTAAAGGCCAGTTTTTGTCGTTTTTGGTATTAGCGGAGGGGTTTTAACGCAATTCTGTGATGACGTAACTTTGGGGAGACGTGGAGGAGACTAGCTTCAGCCTAGTACTTGAACTATGGCGACTGACTGGGATGAGGAAGAGGTGGCAAGAACCACTAATAACATGTATGATGGCCTGCAGCCGTATAATTTCGAACCTGTCCAGACGTGAGAGGGCGAATGAGGAATTGCCAAGAACTGATGGCCGTCAAAGCCAATTAAATGCATGGTCCGAGGTCCGAGAGTTGGTGAAGTGTCCTGGTGAGTTGCTATCATTTAGCAACGCAGCAACGAGCGCTGGAGCTAGTCTACGAACAGCAGTGCATACAATAACGACACATATTTTTTTACTGTCAGTGAATAGCACCAAGTGAAAGTCAACGTTTTCTTTATATCTGGTGACAGTGATCATGTTGTTAGTTCAGATAAGTACCAGTAAATTTATCTAGATCTAGAAATAGAAGGCATCATGCTTGCTATCGGCTAACTTGCCAGTCCTACCTGTGCAATCCCCCACCCCCCCCACAAGATAATCCCTAATTAAATCTTTCCCGCGACGTTGTAAACACATTTCCGGTTAGATATCCCATGTTTTGATGGTAGCCTACTAGCTCCAGTAACAACATATTTGACTAGTGTTTATTTCTAAGCGTTTACCTCAACTCCGGTGAAAATGTTGTTGTAAACGTAGCCGCCGCCGCGTGTCTGTGTCGCTGTGTTTGGCAGGTGCTTGTGTGGTGGGTGGTGCCGTCCCATGGAAACTGCGGTGGAGAGCTTGTGCTGTAGGGAAGTGAGTGCGTTTTGGTCGCTGGTCGAGGAGCTCACCCCGCGACCAGCAGATGTTAATACGTTAATTTATAATCGTCAAGCCACTTAGCCTATTATAAATTAATACCTCTGCTGAAGTGTTAAATACGTAAAGACACTTCAGGAATACAATTTCGCGGGAAAACCACAGACCTGGCAACCCTGGTGGTGCTTGCAACATCTGCATCACCTTGAGCTGATGACACACACACACACACGCAGTATCTAAAATCTGAATTATTGAATCTAGTAATTGCTTCGGCTGGTTGCCTTTTACCTCAATATTTTAGGAATGTAAGCCTGCAGTATCTACTGATGTTGAGACATGCTGCCCATCACTCAACAACCAGAGCGTTTTTTTCAGACAAAAATGCTGAAGGCTACAAAGGCCTGCGCACTGAAAGCGGCTGATGCGCAAGTTTTGAAGTACGCCTATTGTTTTAAATGGCCGAAAACTGTATAAATGAGGCATGTACAAATTGACGCACCCACCCAGTCAAATGATCCAGCAAAGCTGTTTTTGGATAGAGTAACTAAGGAAGGATGTAATCAACATCCAAATGTATATTAATTTATAATCATGCGCATTACTGCACAATACTGTTGTGTGCTCTCGCTGCATGTCCACCTCTCTGTCTCTCCACTCTGCTTCACTGACTGACTAAGATCAGTTTTTATTTGCAGTATAGGCTATAGTGCTGAGGTACGCACCCAACAGATGCCCTCCTGCCCTGCTACTCAATTGTATGGAAAATGAATGGGGGGTCTCTACAAAGTATAGCTCTTGTGACTGCCTACATATTAATAGTGACCCAAACTACAGCTTGTTCATAAAATTACTCAAATATATTGGTGCAGAAACTTAACAGGGATGTAACTTGAGAACTATTCGAGAGCTGCAACAGCTTCCACTATTATAAATGAAACTGGCTGCACCAGACGCGAGAGCGAGAGCAAGATAGTGGTTCATATACGCCATGGAGATCCACTCTACAGTATTCTATTTATATATATTTTTTTACAATAAATCGAGAGCAGAGGCTATTAAAGACTCTTAACACCGACACAGGTGTATTCAGTGAATCTGGCTAATTAGACTTCCCAGGAATGTGTGGCTGTGTAAAGAATGATTGATTGAAATCTTCCGGTGTAGCACCTGTTAGGGCATGACAAATGACACCTTCATCATTCTTATTGGCGGACAAGATTTGTGACCTAATAAAAACCCAGCAAAGCTTCGGCCCACCTTCAACCTGAGCAGAGGTCACATCAGCCAGAATAACTCTAAACACCTGTGTGGGTGTCCAGAGGCTTTAATGATCACGTGAATTGCGCTAATGATTCTGCAGCGGCGGTGCGCCAACATACCATTGCAAAATATCACAGCAGCTGAGTCCGAAGTTTCTTTAAAAACCCAATAATTGTGATGCCGTTCATAAACAAGGTAAAAAAAAAAAAGGAGAGATTAATGCACAAGACTGTGTAGCCTATTTCAGCTCCAACACCATCGTCAAGTTCGTTGACGACACAGCTGTGGTGGGCCTGATCAATGACAACAGTGAAAAGTCCTACCTGAAAGAAGTAGAGGACCTGAACCGCTTGTGTCAGGACAACAACCTACTCACAGTGGTGTAGTCTACGTGATACGCAGGTATACGCAGTATACCCACTAAGAAAGCTCCAGGATTTCCATATACCCACTAAAAAATGCCCAATGACACGCATCAACATACTTTCCATTACATTTTTGATATATTTTGAATTGTCATCTGTGTTTTTTTTCTTCACATAGGCTAAATAAAGGTATTTCCACCGTAAATTGGTGCATAAAAGTGTATCCGAATACAGGAAATTAAGTCATTGATGCTTAAAACTCCCCCAGCCATACAGTACAGTACACCCACTACAATACGTTAGACTACACCACTGCCTACCCATGAATGTCAGCAAGTCTAAAAATATAGTGGCCGTTGGTAGAAGCAGGGCAGAAACTACGTCCCACTTACTAATAGTAACATCAACGGGTCATCGATGGAAAGGGTGGACCGCTTAAAGTACCTTGGTGTCCACATCACCGAGGGTCTGACCTGGGCGCTGCATAATGACTCAGTGGGGAGAAAGGCAGGGCAGAGACTGCTTCACCTCAGACACCTGAGGACATTCCGGGTATCCCCTCAAATACTGAGGAATTTCTACTCCTGCATCATCAAGAGTGTCCTGACGGGGAACATTGCTGCCAGGTACGGAAACAGCACACATTTGCACACCTGCAAAGAGTGGTTTGTTCAGCTGAACGTACAATAGATGGTGCCCTACCCTGCCTAATGGATATTTACACCAGGTCCTGTAAGAAAAAGGCTAGGAGAATCATCAAAGATCCAAACCATCTGAGTAACAGCCAGTTAAGGTTGGGAAGAGTGCCAGATACACCAGGCCTGTTTTTATTATTCTGGTCTGAGTTCAGCATATTTTTCTCCGAATGTGAAGCAGTTGTAACATTGTTTCAATAAATAATAGTTATTAAAATAAATGTAATTAAGAGTATAAGTACTATTTGTATTATTATAAGTATAAGCTTATAATAATACAACCCTAACCCAAACCTAACCCATAAAAGTTCTGTTACCACCTGTGATTGAGAAAACACCAAAGTCATAGAAAAACAATTCTATGACTGTCAACAGAAAGTGAGAGAAGAAAATATCACAGTAGCACCCACAGTGTGTAATTGACAGGTACCAGATACACCAGGCCAACACTGAGAAGGAGGAGCTTCTTCCCTCATGCTCCTAGGATCGTAAATGAGGACACTGTCTATGTATTTTAAATTATTTCACGTAATTGATTGAATTACTCATGGTCCAAATTCAGCTGTGAGCTTTTGAGAGTCTTTTTAGTGTTGGAGTGGAATGGCAGTGGTCTGAGAAACAAGCAAACGCGACTCAAAAAGTATGCTGGACTGACTCCTCAGACTGATGAGGGAAACCAAGAAATGCGGGATCACTTTCTCCTCCTTTGAGTAATTACTTTTTGTGTGCCCTTGATGAAAAACACAACGCAGCCGAGATTAAATCTGCCGTTGCGCCTTGTAGCACTCAAATATGCATTGTTTATCGACTTTTTATTAACTAGGGGGAAATATTTGTTGAAGATGTTATCTTCAATGGTTGTATCACATTAAAGTATGTGCATGTATAGAACGGTAAACCTGAAGCTATTCACCAAACAAAGCCAACTTCTGCCGTCTTTTTCATTTTAATGTAATTAAAACCTTAGTATATAAGTCTGCAATAGGGCCCTGTTTTTTACAGCCTTGTAATTCAGTGAATTTTTGTAAACTATCAATTCAATGCAAATACAGTAAGTGTTGCTTCACAATGTCGATTTACTAGAAAAGTTAACATCTTTACAACACAATGATGTTCAACAATATCAGATTCTATTTTCTGTGCAAATAAGTGTTCAGATATCCAAACCTTAAAATGAAAAATAATTAGATACATTTTATTGCACTTTCTAATGACTCCATAATCAATTTTTTTGGTTTGTGTAATATTTCATATAACTTTCTATTCCCTTTCAGTCGTGGGCTTTGCATATTTACCATCCTAATTTTGAGGATAAAAGGCACAATGGGTCACTAGTAACATTTGGCCACAAAAAGGGATTATATTAAACTAATCTGATCATGTTTGCTTGTTCACACTGTGGTGCAAGAGCTTACCGTAGATGTGCCTTCCACACTGACAGCAGCTATCCCTTGCACACTACTGGCTCTGCTTCTGACACTAAATCACATTTTATAAATTGTCAAAATTCTCAGCACAAATCTCCCCTTTTTACAAAGCTTTCTGATAAAGTCAAGTCAGTTTCATTAAGGTAGTGCCAAATCATCTGGCATCATTAATTATCCCAGGGCTTTTTTTCATATGGAGCAAGTCTACACCACACTCTTATTAATTCTTATAATATTCACTCAATGGGCAATCCTACCTGCCCACTCTGAAGTTCTGGGCTCACGGCTGCTGCTTGGTACTGGCTCTTCATTGTCACTGTTAGCAGCAAACTGGACTAGTGGCTGCTGCTGACGAGCTACAAGAAAAAGTTTGATTCATAAATATATAAACGCTGGTTTGCAGGCAACGTTGTATTATGTTTTGTAAGACCGCTAGCATCTTACACTGCTCCTTACTAGCTTAGCTTAACCGTCTCATTGTCTTTATTTGGCATTTAACTCTCGCTATTAACTCACTCTCTTTTTATAAAAAAAAAGTTACGTTTTTATCATTAAGTTTAGATCATCTGGCCGCGTCCCTTTCTAGAGCTCTCCTTTTTTAAAGGGGTGGTTCAGAATTTTGGACATAATACCTAATTTCCAAGTTAGCCAGTGTGTTATTTATCAGTGGAGACCGTTTTCAACACTTTTCATCCAGTCCTTCCAGTTGCAGAGTTCACTGGTGCTAGGCTAGCTCAAGTCAACAGTATCTGCTAGCCTGCCACTAAAAACAGTCTTAACCACTCCACAGTACACCTGAGACAAATAAATTACAATGCCAGACTATTGATGTAAATGTCTGTGTTGATAGAATAATGTTAGAAATAAAACTACCCTTGCATCGCATTGCAATAGTTATACTTTGTTCCCTGTAGTTGGTAGCATAGGCCAAAGCAGCGGCGGAGTGATATTACCTAGGGTACTGAGAAAGCCGGTTTCCATGACAATCACACAAGTTTATTTACCTGCCGCTGTAAATTGCATGTAAACTGTCCGAGCTTACATGACTTTTCTGTCAGCAATTACCTAAAGTTAGAGGTTAGCCCAACCAGGTATCTACCAAGAGTGTAGCTATACCGTTAGCTAACGTTGTCACTCTCCACAATGCATTGAACTGTAATGTTATCTCCACTAACGTTGTCAGCCTCAATCTATCAGTAGCAGCTAGGCTAACGTTATGAAAGGGGCTAGCTTTATTAGCTAGAGTAGCCTACCAAAAGTTATTACCTGTTCATCAGTAGCTGTTGGTGCATCTGGAAAGACGGATGGAACTGCATTCATTGTCAGTGACTTGTGGTCCTTTAGATTGCGGGGTTTTTCAAAGTCGTCTGATCTAAAATGATCACTACACATTTGCCACTTGAGTAGAGTCTCCACCTTGATGTCCAAGCCAGCAGCAAGAAGCCACAGTTGGTTCCTCTGGATCTCCCAATGGACATTTGTGGAAACTTTGTGGTGGCCATCTGTTTGGTTTATTTTTACAATTTCTAAATGCACACTGAAACACCATGTTGCCTAGTCCTTAGTTTCCAATCACATGCTTCAATACCAATGTACTAGGCTACTACTAGGTGTCCCGACTGTAGTGCGCTTCTCTGTTTACTTTTCGGCGCAGTACTACTAACCGGAGCAAAGTAAAATTCCGCCGCTGCTGAGAAACTAGTCCCTCAAAATGTAATGCGATCATTGAGATGCAAGGGTAGTTTTATTTCTAACATTATTCTATCAACACAGACATTTACATCGATATTCTGGCGTTATAATTTATTTGCCTTGGGTGTACTGTGGAGTATATAAGACTGTATTTAATGGCAGGCTAGCAGATACTGTTGACTTGCGCTAGCCAAGCACCAGCAAACTCTGCAACTGGAAGGACAACGCTGTTGTGAAGGGGGCTCTCGCGCTCTGAATAGTGCGCACCACGGCAGGAGGCAAGCCTAACCTCTGCAGAAGATGATGCTGCATTTGCTGTCATGTCCTCAAAAGACCAGAACAGACATCATTTCAACTTGCTACTAATAGAAAGTCTATTTTTCTATGCTGGCCTGTTTACAATCAATTTGAAACCACATGGTTGTGTGCTGTTCAAAAGTATTACTGCCGTTTTTATTATTCTAGCCTGAGTTCAGCTCATTTTTTTCCCGAATGTAAAGCAGTTGTAACATTGTTTCAATAAATAATAGTTATTCAAATAAATATGAGTATAAGTACTATTTGTATTAGTATAAGTATAAGCTTTTTCATATACATACAAGTTCTGTTACCAACTGTGATTGAGAAAACACAGGAGTCATAGAAAAATAATTATATCAACAATCTTTCAACAGGAAGTGAGAGAAGAAAATATCACAGTGTGTGATTGACAGACACACAACCTGCCAAAGAAATGAGCACTGATGAAATCACACAATGTACCGTATGAGAACATTTGCAGTATGATAAGTTCAACGGTTGATGAATTTAATAAAATAAGATAAACATTGTTTGTTAGTGGTGTCAATATGTTCATTGTAAGAATGTCTCCTTGGAATGAACAACCTGTCATGTCCATGTTGAACTGCAATAATAATGATAATAAAAAAAATAAGATACATCCTATTAAGATGATATAGCTATAGTATGTGATTGATTAAGAAAATCACATTTTTATGGTTTGTATTCTTTTAATGAAACTACTGTCTCAAAGCTACTTATTTAAGTTCTCTAATTTCTAGATTGGGTCTCAGAATTTTTCATTAGCCCTACTGTGACCTTTATAAACCTCAAACCTAAATATTTTTTAAGACACTTTTGTTTGACTGTGAGTCATTTATCGTATTTTGCAATAGGCCTCGCCTGAATCAGTTACTGTTTTATTTGACTGTTTTCTTGCCAAAAAACACCTACCTACCGCCCAAATGAAACAACAGACACAAAAGTCATTCAAGAGTAACCACCTGTGATTGAGAAAACACCAAAGTCATAGAAAAACAATTCTATGACTGTCAACAGAAAGTGAGAGAAGAAAATATCACAGTAGCACCCACAGTGTGTAATTGACAGGTACCAGATACACCAGGCCAACACTGAGAAGGAGGAGCTTCTTCCCTCATGCTCCTAGGATCGTAAATGAGGACACTGTCTATGTATTTTAAATTATTTCACGTAATTGATTGAATTACTCATGGTCCAAATTCAGCTGTGAGCTTTTGAGAGTCTTTTTAGTGTTGGAGTGGAATGGCAGTGGTCTGAGAAACAAGCAAACGCGACTCAAAAAGTATGCTGGACTGACTCCTCAGACTGATGAGGGAAACCAAGAAATGCGGGATCACTTTCTCCTCCTTTGAGTAATTACTTTTTGTGTGCCCTTGATGAAAAACACAACGCAGCCGAGATTAAATCTGCCGTTGCGCCTTGTAGCATTCAAATATGCATTGTTTATCAACTTTTTATTAACTAGGGGGAAATATTTGTTGAAGATGTTATCTTCAATGGTTGTATCACATTAAAGTATGTGCATGTATAGAACGGTAAACCTGAAGCTATTCACCAAACAAAGCCAACTTCTGCCGTCTTTTTCATTTTAATGTAATTAAAACCTTAGTATATAAGTCTGCAATAGGGCCCTGTTTTTTACAGCCTTGTAATTCAGTGAACTTTTGTAAACTATCAATTCAATGCAAATACAGTACGACACAAAAGTCATTCAAGAGTAAAGGAATCTGGAAACAATCAAGAAAGTGCATGCATGTGCTCAATCAAATTAATTACATTTTTTTGGGTGCGTGTGGGAACTGTCATGAAGATTTTACTCAGTCAGTCCAATAACCAAACTTTGTCAGTAGCTTTCTCAGTTTATACAGATATTATTAAGTTTAATTTAATTCTGCATAATTTAAATTCCGGGTAAAGCAAAAGAAAATGTGTTTCGAGTCTGTCACACACCACAGAAAAATGTGTTACAAAACCACCCAGCCAAATTTGAATGATAAAAAAAGTATCTAAAATAAGGTTTCAGAATCGTGAAAAAAAGCAGCATTGTCTGCTCTGAGATGTTGGAGACATGTCTGCTGAAAGCACTGAGCCAAAGAAAGAGCCGCTGTGCAGTGGCGCCGGCAGCCGTAATCCTGTACGCACCGTGCACATATTTTTATCAAATTAATTTTGTACAGTTGGAAGTTCTGGTTTAGCAAAACCAGTCCATCATTTCAGCCAATCATAGGAATGCGTGGTAGATGCATGGTCAGTGTGTGTTGGTAAAGCAGAAGCTGGCTCGATGGTGACAGAATCTCTGTTGTTGTTGTTGTTACCGGGGCTGTTGAGTGAGAGCACCGTTTTCTGCAAGGCAAGGCAAGGCAAGGCAAGGCAAGGCAAGGCAGCTTTATTTCTATAGCACATTTCAGCAGCAGGGCAATTCAAAGTGCTTTACATAAAACATTAAAAAGCAGTTAAAAATGAATAAAACTGCAACACATCTGTACGTTTTCTCTGCACTGTTTAGAGTACTTTAATAAACCAGTTAGTGCGAGAACTTTCCTCTCGTCTCCGACTTTTAGTAGAACATCACATTGAGCATATTGATTACAGAATTGTGAATAAATGGATTGCGGAATCCAAAGTACAGCACACTGGTTTATTTTGCCCAGAAAACACGTATGAAACAGGTTCACACATGAGCTAATGTATCAAAGCTGCAATGAGGACTGTGTAAACCTGGCCTGTTGACTGGTATTAGAAATGTGTGCGGTAGGCTACTCAGAGTTTTATGGTGGTGTTGTATCGGTAACAATAGTATACTGAATAAGGTAAGTTAGTGACAGCTATTTTGCTTGTGTTTAAAGGAATTTAAAGTGGCTATATGTAACTTTCTGTTTGTGTTGATTCTAGCAGCCGCTTTGGACTAAAGCAGTAGTGTTTTTACCACACCTGCTGTTGAAAAGCTTTATTGCCCATTGTAGATTACTGAGTTAGCGTTGAATATTTTGCTCGGACAGAAAATCATTCGTTTATGATAAGAGAATACGTTACAGGTGCATCGTTGCATTTAAAGTGTTGCATACGGTAACTTAGCCTACTTTGGATTTATCGTAAACTGCACTATACTGCACGACATAGTGCATTTCATGAAACCCAAGGACGCTTTACACAAGTACAGGGGGACAAGATAAGGAAAATAGTAGGCCAACACAAACGAGGACTGAAAAGAAATAAAAACGGGCGCTAAATGGAAGGAGACGTAATTTAATCTAGGCTACTGGCGTATAGAGCTGTCTTCCCCTATAATACCATTTGAATTTCATTTGTTATTTTTTAAAATATTCAATTAATATTTGAATATTAAATGCTCAAATGCAGCCTGTTATAAATATGTACTAGACTACTCAGGCTAATGCATTGTCAATGCCACTATAAGCATGTGGTTGTTGTTCCACCTTCTGTCCACTAGAGGGACTTCCAACATCAGCCTGGCCTTGAAGGGGACCTACGTCACGCACGTCATTTCTGGCACGCTGCTCTCTGTTTACATTATTTCCCACCACGCACACAGCGACAAACACAAATCAACAGAGAACTCTGTAATGAAACATTATCTAACAAGTGTAGTGAAGCGGGCTCTGTTGTAAAGGCTAACGGTGCTCGGTTAGCACAATGACATCAAGTTAGAAAGCACAGCCGAAACGATATGTCATAAACTAAGTAACAATAGTGTTAGCCACGATGCTAACGACATTGATAACTAAGCCAAACGGTGCTGCCACTACTATTTTAGTGATTTATAAGCAACCTGTTTCTTGCAAATTGTCACGTTACTAAGCCTACAGCTGTTAGAAGGTAATATATGAAGTCGAAGCTAACTCTGACAGCTGTAGGGCAGCTGACATAGTCTTTAGCTGTCTCCATGAAGCTCCTAGCTAAGCTCCTATAACTCGCTATTTTCCACCCTTCTTCCGATTTCCAGCCGCAACTTGTCACCCCCTTGTTAACATAGTTTTTATATAATAGAGGAAGGGTTATGTTAAGGAGGGCTCCAGTGTGTCATTGAACCATGATTTCAGGCCCGCCCTAAAAAAAATTCCTGGGCACAGAAATGGTGAAAAAATGTTTAATGGCCAAACTCCACAATTGAGTACTACACATTTTACAGTATTTATTTTTTATTTATTTTTTCATGTTTTCAACAAGTATTTTCTAACATGTATGTTTAGAAAGAAATAACTGATTTTGCTTGATCTGATTTTAACCAAGCCTGATTCAAGCCTGACCTGACATTGATGTTACAACCTTTTTCAGGTCTCTGTAAGTTAGAGGATCACACTAATGGCGTTTTTCCATTACATGGTACCTGCTCGACTCACCTCGACTCTACTCGCCTTTTTTGTTTTTCCATTATGAAAAAAAGCCAACAGGTACTTTTTTTAGTATCACCTCCTTCGAGGTTCCAAGCGAGCTGAGGCGATACCAAAAGGTGACGTTAAAAAACCTGCAGACTACTGATTGGTCGGAGAGAATCGTCACTAATCACTACGTCATCATTGCTAGCGACAGACGGGGGTGTCCTGAACAAACCCCCCATTTTTAAATAGTTTAGCCAGCGGTGTTTTTTTTTGCCTCCTCCAGCTTTAGCTTGAAACTAAATTTGTCTTCTGGCAAACAGCCACATGCCGAGAATCAAAAACAACACACCTTCGACGTTCTGTGTGTGTGTCGCGTTAGGTCACGGCAGTTTCCTACGGCGTCACTATGACGACCAGCCACGCTCGCCTCACTAAATCTGCAATGGAAAATGGAGGATGGGGCACCGCGGCTGAGTCGAGTCGAGCCGAGCAGAGCTGGTACTATCAGTGGGTAAGCACCATAAGAAAAGCAGTTGGTAGGGTGTCTGCATGAGGTCTGCTGTCCAGTTTCCCAGCAACCCAAAACAGTAGTTTTGCTTGTTTGATGAAAGGCCACTGTTGTCACTTGTTTATTTGCTCGGCCTGATACCTTTGACCCCGGTACATTTGTAGCTCATTGATGAGGCCCACGGCAAACAAGGCAGATAAGCTTATTTTGGGACGGCAGCCAACTAAAAGGACTTTTAAGTCTTTGAGCTAACATGACTTCTCACCTTGTCCTCTTTAAAGCGGAGTTTGCCATCTGGGTGCATGGCTCCGTCTGGCCCCAGGTGGTAGACTTCACACTCACATGCAAAGACAAAGATATCTGAACATGCTGTGTGAGGCAGGAGACTGCACACCAACAACAGAATTCTTGTTTGCACATCCAATATGATGGCTCAAAGAATAAAGTTGCGGTTACCAGAGATGAAACTGAAAAAAAGTTTTAAATTATTTATTTATTACATTTATTTAGTTTTTTGTTTATTCATTTATTTACATGTATTGTGTATTTAATTATTTATTTATTTTTATTATTATTTGTATGAGGGTGCACACAACAACAACAGCTTTAAGCAAGAAAAAAAATTGCTCAAAAGCACTCATAACTTTGGGGTTTGGAGTGTTGGTTGGGCAAAGCAGACAATTTGAATACATCATAAGTTAAACAAAATTGAAAATTGTAATGGATATGTTTCACTGTTGTATAAAACAGGCATGCAACCAGGTCATGGGTAAAAAAGGTGAGAAGGATACAGCGGACCCCTGACCATATAGGGGGGTCCGGGGGTGTGGTCCCCCGGAAGGAAATTTTGTACATTTTAAAGTTTAACGCATCAATCTGGGACACTTTGAGAGCAAAATTAAGAGGCTAGATCTATGTAGAATCTGTGGTCTTGTAAACAATGTTGTGTTCTTGTAAGCAATTTAGCCATAAAGATATTTTTGTATAGCATACATTTGAGTCATCAAAAGGACAAGCTTTGCACGCTAAATTTGGACATTTCATTTTATAAATACTCAGTGTTGGGGAGTAACGGAATACATGTACCGGCGTTACGTATTCAGAAAACAAATTATGAGTAACTGTATTCCGTTACAGTTACAATTTAAATAGTTGGTATTTAGAATACAGTTACATTGTTGAAATCAATGGATTACATGACGATACTTCTCTGTTTCACGAGTTTATTTACTCTCTGAATAAATTAAGGCAACTCCATGCATTTCCCAGAAGCCCCAATATGAAAACGAAAAAATGAGCTATTTATTTGCGTGATCAGTCACAGGAAGGCGGAACCGGTGTTACACCGAAATTTGTGACCCATCGAGATCGGTGTCCCCCTACCTCAACCTGAGCCAAACCCTTGTCCCTAACCTTAACCATGGAGGGGGTGCTACGCTTTTAACAGGATGGACACAAATCACGACGGGTCACAGATTTCGGTGCAACACCGGCACAACAGAGCCAGGGCAGGAATGCGTTTCTATTTTGGAAATTCAAACAGCATTTCACATTAAAGAAAGAGAAGGGAGAATGAAATATAACTGTGCAGTGCAGCCTTTGCATGCCAGCAACCAACCTCCTTTCAGCGTCCAAATTACTCCACCTCCAACCTGAAGAAGCATCTTAAAGTAAGTTGTTTTTTTAATTAGCCAAGGGTAGTTATCTGCTGTAGTTTTACTCGTCACCTTGCTATTTTATAGTTGACGTGCGACTTTACATTCTCCTACGTGCTGATTTACTAGCCCCAGAGCCGTTGAAAGACTGACTAGCCCCGTTTGACATGCTAGCTAACGTTAGCTAAAATTAGCTTATGGTAGCTTAGACTGCGGTTAGATTTTTGTAGTATGCAGTTCAGGACTACAAATACAAAAATCTACTGTATCTGTGTATTTAGGTACACATTCAGCCAGTTGGAACAGAAGAACTCAATGTGGAAGTAATCCAAGTATTCAGAATATGTTACTCAGATTGAGTAACGTAACGGAATGCGTTACAAATTACATTTTTGGGCATGTATTCTGTATTCTGTAACGGAATACGTTTTGAAAGTATCCTTCCCAACAAATAAACTTCGGCCTGTACAAGGCAGGATTAGCCGGGAGACTTCTTCTAAACGAGGCGCACTTCCAACTTTGTGTGGAATACCTGCAGAACAGGGACATGTAAGTAGTTCTATACAATTTATTTTGTAGATTAGGGTGAATTTGTGTGCGTTGTAGCAGTGTTTTGCCATTGAGAACGAGCTAGCATGCTAACGGTTAGCCCCCTAGCACCCTCGTTTCGGCTAGTGACGTAGAAAGCCGTGCAGATTTTGAACAGCTCCCGGAGAACTGAAGGCAGGACACATTCAGAAACCCATATCGCACTCAAAACAACATGGATGTTTTTTTTTTTCAAAGTTTGTATGTGTGTGGAAGCACCAGAGACACAAAATAACACCCCAAATCCCAGAAAAAGTGATTTTTTCATAATATGGGCACTTTAATGCATCCGGATGATCATTGGGCCCAATTTTTTTTCGCACTGCACTCGTTCACATCAGTTTGGACCCATTCGCATGCGGTCTGCGAATCTCCATAATAAATGAATGACTTCCGGTCGTTTCACGTCCGTATCTACTGTGCCAATGTGAAGGTGGCGTGAGTCTCGGACATGGATGTATAATAAGGTCTCGGATCGAGCCATGAATTTTACAGTGCATGTCTCCTAGCATGTCTGTGTGTGAGCGTGCACGCGTACAGCTGGGTCGGGGTTTCTTCGGACCAGATCCCCCACCTACAGCCTCAAATATTTTTCTCATCGGATCTGCACAAATCATGTAGGTGACCCATTTTGGTTTCAAAACGGCGAATTTCGCCCAAGGGTGAGGAGTTTGCATTCCTGATAAAAACAAATCAGGTGAAGCAATTATGAAAATAAGTTGGTTGCACCCCTAAGGACTACTGATTTGGTTTGACAGTTTTACAAAGGCTTAACTTCAAAAGTATTGTTCATTCACAACCTTCTGGTGGCATTATGTATTTAATTAAAGGATAAACCTACACAGCAATCATTCTCAACAGAATGAGGATAGTTTCTCTGTTTTTTACTAAACTAGTACAGTGAAAATGTGCCTGTTTGGAACGGGCCGATTGCTTGGCCTGTGGTATTGCTGCTTGTGGAATTCTTCAAAACCAAATTGTACCCCAAAATTACTTACAGAAGGACCCCAAACCACTTAATATGCAACTCCACTGTATAGCCTACTACTGACTTACAGTGCAGGCTACGTCTACATCAGACATTGTACTATATTTACTACTATATTTACGGGTAGGGCCTGTTATGAGAGCTGATCAGATAACAGTCGATAAAATGACGAGAACATTCGTGCAGCTTAGAAAAGAGCAGATTCATCATTGTGCATATTCAGTATGCATTTTTCCTGTATACATGCAAGACCATCAAAGAAAAAGAATATCGACTGAGATGTTAGCCTACTAACAGATATGCACCCTGACAGAAACTTTGTAACAATCAGTATTTCACGCATATGTCAATGATGAATTTATTTTAGACAAAGCAAAAGAGTCAGCCAAGTTTTTCTCTCATGCTTTCATCTCAAGTGAGGACAGGCAACACTTACCTTCTTTGGCAAATTATGATGATGGCCTCATGTATGTCAGCACTTTGACACAACAAAGCTGTGCAAAAACTTTTCCCTATGTGATCTTTCTGTCTCAAGTGCTTAAGTTAAAAGCTGTCACACAGTGGAATGTCAGTGAATACATGTGTTGCATGCCCAAAAGTCTATCTCACTTAATCACATGAAGTAACTGAAACACTCCATCATTTTAGACGCCAACAAGGCACAGCGAGGCTGTCTACACAAACCAATGAGGCTTAACCATGCAGCAATTGATTAGACAATATCACAATCATAATAAATATTGGACCACTTTCTTTTGACTTACTGATTAGTCCGTCCTCTACAGACAAAAATGTGCATATTGGAGTTCTGCTCTACTATCTGCTATCTAAAGTCTGCGATTGATACATGCTTTTTAAAACATTATTTTGCATTTTTCTTTTTAGATTTCCTATTCTGTTTGATAATTCCTCAAAGATAGTCATCTTTACTATTTGTACCATCGCCATGGAAAATATCATTGACACATATAAAATGGACCAACAGATCCCGTTGCTCTGGACGGAGACCAGTGAAGGATATTAGAAGCACTTTTCCGGTGATGGCTGAGTGTTACTGCGCAGCCCCCAACTGAGCTTGAAGACGTAGATGTGACGTGAGCAACCAAAAGTTGTAATTCTTAAACAGGAATGAATTGTCTTCTTCCTTGGCCCATTCTACACCCCTCTACCAAGTTTCATGAAAATCGAGCCAGTAGTTTTCACTTAATATCCTACTGCTGACAGACAAACAAAAAGAGCCGAAAACTAAGGTGACCAGATTTCTGAGACAAAATCCGGGGATATTTTCAGCTCCGAAGCATAAATACCTCCAAAACAGGTAATGTTTTTATCTTTGTAAAACTTAAAATGGGGACACTGCCCCTCACTAGACCTATAGCTGCACTGGGGCACAAGCCTCACTAGGGGGGTCCATGGGCATGCTCCCCCGTAAGAAAATTTGTCTATTTTAACGTTGAAATGCATCAATCTAGTGCACTTTGAAAAGAAATTCAGAGGTTAGACTTGATTATTCCTATCTATGGATAGAAATATTTGTGCTGTAGCCTGAGCTATTTTGCACTTCAGAATTTTAACCATGCACACACAGGTGGAACAGTTTTTTCTTCATATTTTTGCATTAATGTCACTAGGAAGCATACCAGTAGAAATATATATTCATATTTGTAAGTGAGATATATATAAGTAAGTGGGATTGTCTGGAATCTGGCAATATAATAACCATTATGGTGAGATACACTGGCTAAGCAATTTACAAAAAGTCTGTGCTGACATAAATAGTTTACATGAGAATACATTATAATTTGTGCACAAAGTTGGAGACCATGTAGAAATTTTGTTGCAATTTCAAAACCGGATTACCTGGGAACCGCTTGTTGTACCAATGCATGTGTTAAATGAAGAGTTTGTGAGATATTTCACAGAGCGTAATGGTTGTGCAGAGTTTATTTATGCAGATTGCAAATATGATAACATTACATTTAAGTTTAATGTTAATTTTCTCGCAAACCATTTGTCACAGCAAGGGGGTTAACACTTTTGCATGCACTATATCCGTGTCACATTCTCATTAGGGGCTGAGCCCCCCTAAAGGTCTGATCCTAGAATCGCCCCTGCTGCTACTTCATACTTGTACTCCACTACACCTCAGAGGGAAATGTTGTAATGTTTACTGCACTACATTTATCTCACAGCTTTTGCTTTATTGCTTCAGGCTGGACTTGTTTCTGCAACAGCTCATTGAGTATCGGATACAATTAAAACTATTGAGGAAATATTTTCCTTTGACATTGGTCCAGTATTAAACGAGATCGCTGCAGTTGGCAACAGCAACAACAAACAAGCTACAATGTACAGTAAGTTAATAGGACAATTGTCCAGCTTGTATTCACGTTCATAAAAGTGCTTGTTTTGCCACTGACAGGCTCAGATTAATATTCTAAGTGTCAGACAACATTATGGAAAGGATTTCTAAGTAGGTCAACCTTTCTGTTAAAGAGTAAGATCTTGTTTTCTTCCAATTTCGTGTCTGTCAGTCACAGTGAAAACCGGGGACATTTTCGGGGACAGCTCCAGCCGGGGACAGGTCACCGAAACCGGGGACGTCTGGTCACCCTACCGAAAACACATAGGCTAGGCATAGGCTAATTCAGACAGCTTTGGGTCAAGCTATTTGAAGAGCCCATTATTCTTACCTTAACGGAGGCGTAACGTAGTGGTTAATTGTCTCTGTACCTTTCATGGCTGCTAGCTAGCTAGCTAGCTAATTCGTCTCATTAAAAAACACTAGTTACTAGCCTACTAATTATCAGATTAATTACCAACACTGAAACTAACTAAACTAAACACACTGTTGTTAAAATCCTTCAACGTTGCTGAAGTTTGTTTGGTTTGACAGTTTTACAAAGGCTTAACTTCAAAAGTATTGTTCATTCACAACCTTCTGGTGGCATTATGTATTTAATTAAAGGATAAACCTACACAGCAATCATTCTCAACAGAATGAGGATAGTTTCTCTGTGTTTTACTAAACTAGTACAGTGAAAATGTGCCTGTTTGGAATGGGCCGATTGCTTGGCCTGTGGTATTGCTGCTTGTGGAATTCTTCAAAACCAAATTGTACCCCAAAATTACTTACAGAAGGACCCCAAACCACTTAATATGCAACTCCACTGTATAGCCTACTACTGACTTACAGTGCAGGCTACGTCTACATCAGACATTGTACTACTATATTTACTACTATATTTATGGGTAGGGCCTGTTATGAGAGCTAATCAGCACCTATCTGCGTTAATCAACCACCAGAACCGGACAGTTTGTTTGTGTTTGTGTGTGTGTGTGTGTTTGCGGAGAGAGAGAGAGAGAGAGATCGTGTTGTATGATCGTTAACGAATTTAACACTTCAGCACAGGTCTTAATTTCCATACAGGTTTAGTGGCTTGACGGTTAACGGTGAAGTATGGATTTGATTAGCAGGGTTATTTTGGCGACGGTAATGTTATTAGTCTTGTAAGTTAGCAGTAGACTTAATTAACCCAACCCAGGGGGAGTCTGATGAAAACTGCTGTGTCTGTCCAGTTCAGCTCTGAGATTTTCTCACATTGCACAACGCTGTGATGGAATAATCTCCGAGATTACGTTATGATCTGCCAGAGATGTTCACAAGTCAATTTTTGGAAGTACAAGTCAAGTCTCAAGTCTTTGAGCTCAAGTCCAAGTCAAGTCTCAAGTCTTTGAGGGACAAATTCAAGTCAAGTCTCAAGTGTTCTGCCACGAGTCCAAGACAAGTCTCAAGTCTCTGGCCATCTGATCTGGATACAACTATAAAAATACAATTTGCCTGTTCCCAGCATTAGCACAACACTTAGCGAGTTACCTGTGACGATACATTCTAAATGTAACGTCTCTTTCACGTTAGCAAGTGACTGACCTATCTGGGTGCGTTTTGAGATGCCTGATGAAGTTCAACGTTGTTGATCCGGCATCATTTATCTTGGTGCCACACACCTTGCATGTAACTGTTCACTTATTGCCACTGTTCACAAAGTTATTGAAAGCAAAACTAATGACAAAAGGCACAACTCTGGGAAGACTTGGTGTCGCCATCGTCAATGCATTTTTTGATATGTGAGTGCGTGCACATAGGCATAGCGCATGCGTTACGTTGCACATTATGGCAAAGGGCGGAGACATGCAGGTCGTCATATGTTTCCCCAATGTATATGCCCCAATAAAAGAAAATAGAAATACATGAATAAATTTAGATTTAAAAAGCAATAATTGCATGAAAACAGGTTGTTGACGAATCTCCAAGCTCGAGTCCGAGTCAAGTCTGAAGTCTTTTGGGTCAAGTCGCAAGTCAAGTCTGAAGTCACTGTTTGTGCGACTTAAGTGCGACTCGAGTCCAAGTCTCAGACTCGAGTCTCCATCTCTGTGTTCTGCCTCTGTTCAGAAGTGAATGTAGGATACAGCTCACAGCAACTTAATACTATATATAGTGTCTGTTTTATACCCCCCCCCCCCCCCCCACCCCCGCTGTGGCGTCTGTGTGTGATATGCAGGTTACCTTCCCCCCAAACACAGACACACATACATACAGATACGTCTCGCTTTACTAGATAGATAACAAGCAGAACACATTACTTCACTTGGCCAGGTCCCTTTTATTAGTGAATACGTTTGTATTTCTGCAATCTTTGTCTCTGCTTTGTCTATTAGTTTGTTTCATTAAGATGCAAGCATTAACAACAACTGTTGCATGTGAACACTCTCTGAGTAGATGTGTGTAGCTTGGTAACATGAAATTCTTTTAGAGAAATACAGAAAGAATTTTGCTCTAGGGCGAAAACACTTTCTTTCTGTCCAGCATGTCAACTTCGTTTAGGGTACTATCAAAGTCTGACTGTGAACTAATGTTCAACAGTCTATAACTGGTTCAAGGCAAAGTTTCATGTCAAAGCCTTCAGGACATTCCGAGCTCACAGGCACAGCACCTGTAAGTAAAGTATGTCACAGGAGTGAATAACCAGTTCTGCAGCAATATCTAGTCTGTCTTAGTTTGTCTCCTACATTACTTTCATAACACACAGGAAAGATTACAGACACCACATAAAAAGTCCATCAAAGGATGTTTTCTGTTTCACTTAAGGATGAAATAACAAAAAAGAATAAAGATGGGTGAAATAACTCAAATTGAAGTTGAGTTTTGATATATCACTTAAAGATTCATTTATTTTTTTGAATAAAATGTTTTTATTTTTTCAATTTGTTTACAAGATGGTAGTCTCGCTTTGCCAGATCATCCGCACGCTGCGGAGCGGAGGAGGGTCTGGCTACTCCGCATGCAAAAATTGTAGAGTAGCTCTAATTTGAAGAAATTGAAATTATGATTAGAATATATCATATTATCACTAAGTCAACTGTAACACCTAAACACTAGGCCTACATGGTGCAGTTATATACAGGGTCTAAACCAGAGGTGCCCGAATTCTTTCATATGAAGGGCCAAAA
The DNA here is from genome assembly GCF_008315115.2 of Sander lucioperca. Taxonomy (NCBI): domain Eukaryota; kingdom Metazoa; phylum Chordata; class Actinopteri; order Perciformes; family Percidae; genus Sander; species Sander lucioperca. Next base: position 22,606,794 of record NC_050179.1, on the reverse strand, counting down.
ATGTATCTGGATGGAAGGCCACGGGCCAAAAATAAATGTTGATGTTATGTGAAATTACCTTGCAATGATATTTTATATAGATTGCTCCATCTTGACTGGCTGACGTTAGCCAGTGATGTAAGATAGAAGTTGTAAGTTAATAGGGAAGTTTAACAGCACTGTGCTTTAAATTGCCGTAAAACTCAGATTAAGTACTTTGGTAACACTTTATATAATAATGGTACATGAATTATCATGAATTCATGCATGACTTCATGACTTCATGCATGAATTAGCTGCACAAAATGACGAATTCATTGCGAAACAAACATTTTACAGCACTTTCAAAATAAGAGGATAATAAGCATGAGCCTGTCAAATGCCGAGGGCCAAAATAAGAATTGGGCGGTTGAAACATCCAGCTTCACTCCAAGTAGTAGTAGTCTAGCCTAGTACGATTGCTGATAAAACCAACCTTAATATTGACAGCTCAATTGTAGGAAAACATTAACAATATCCACTTTAATAAATTGTATAGTGTTGAACATTTGGAACACCAAAAAGGTAGGGAACCACTGTCCTGGAGGGCCTGAACTTTTATTAGGTATAACTCTCCAACATCAGGGTGACAAAGATCCAACCAGCTCTATTTACAGAAGAAGAACTCATTACTATTTCCTTTATTTCCCTTCCCTTCCTAAGAATGCCAACTGCCAGGCCTTCTTAGATCAGACAAATAATAATAATACATTTTATTTATATAGCGCTTTACATGGTACTCAAAGACACTTTGCAGTAAAACCAGCACATATAGCACATTAAAAACAGATAAGCAATAAAACCCACACACAAAACAAGCATATTAAAAGCAATTAAAAACAATAAAACCAGTAACGATCAGGTGAGAAATGTAAGACTATTGTATGTGGAAAGCTAATCTGAAGAGGTGTGTTTTGATTAGTGTCTTGAATGTGTCCAGGTCAGTACAGTCATAGATGTGTATGGGTAGGGAGTTCCAGAAGGAGGGGGCTGCAATGGTGAAAGCTCTGTCACCCTAGGTACAAAGAAAGCTCAAACCTCAGATCTAATTCTATGCAGAAAAACATACACTCTTTCCAACTAAACTGGGCCCCACCCTGTTTATTCATTCTGTTGTAAATCATCCCTGTAATTTGGTTGATGAGCTAGCAATTAAGTGTTTTACATGAGGTTCCACCCTAAAAAAAAGCTGTTTAAATGGGACATGCATATGATCTGTAGATAATATCCATTAGAAGTATATAGCTTGAAGCTAAAAGGTTGAACCTTCAACCATTAGTATGTATTGTTATGAATTAGATCCCCTTCAGGCTGATTTATAGCTTGAAGCTAGAAGGTTGAACTTTTACCCATTAGTAGTACTATTAGTAGTATGTATTGTTATGAATTAGATCCCCTTCAAGCTGATTCAAGACCCCTCCCCTTGGCGTCGGGGTCCTGCATCACCCAGCCGGGGTTTTAATTCAAAATAATGACCGGCATGCTACATTATTACTTACTTTTTCAGCTTTTTGTCTATAATGGTGGTCCTGCAGCATTTAGACATGATGGAAAGTAGAAAAACTTTAACTCTGTAGCCACCTGCTTGTAATCAGGATTTTAAATTAACTTTTTTGATCACCAGCCAACATGGCTAGTAGATTTTTAAAGTTACCAGCCAATCAGATTTTCTACTAGCCACATTTTTTCAAAGGAAAATAAACCTGACTATGAGTGCCACTGGATACATTTTTAGCATCCATGGTTCTTTAAATAGTTTTTATTTGAGTTTATGGCAGACATACATTAAAGTCTTCTCTGGTTCAGCGTAGCTCGTAATCGATTCCACACACGCTAGGCATGTATGCAACAGTTATATGAAACGTTACAACATCAGTTACTAGTACTACAGGCAGTGTTGCCAGATAAAGATTACGTTTTCAAGCCAAACACACACAAAACCGCCCAAATTTCTTGGCGGAAAACAGACCAATTTGGAAACACTAAATTGTTTCTGCAGCCTGCCGATTCAAACAGATGCAGTGTTATTCGCTTCATTCACCAATAGCCAAATTGGCTAGTAACTTTACTCTGCTAACTTTACAATGCTAGTAACTTTACAATTTTACCAGCCAAAGTTAATTTTAACCCGCATTTGGCAGGTTGACGGGTGTCAATTTAAAGCCCTGCTTGTAATCACATTGATTATTATTCATATTTTCTCAATAAGAGTTCAATGTGATACGTGTATGCAGGGTCCAAAATTAACTTATTTGTCCACCAGCCAACTGGCTAGTGAATGTTCAAATTGTACCAGCCACTCAATAGATTACCATTGTTTTTTGGCTGGTGAGTTAAGAAAAGCTACCAGCCACTTGCACATTTTACCAGCATTTGGCTAGTAGATGGTGCTAATTTTGGGCCCTGTGTGTATGAGTAGTGGCTATTTTATATATGTAATGTGAAGTGGGTCATTTATTTGGTATACTGAAGGGCTTCTCTCAGATTTGTCCTTTAATTTCATGTTTATCCATAAAGTTTGTCTTTACTTTTACAAGAATACATGCATGCCAGTCTTAGAACACAAACTTAGAACAAAACTTTGTATGTTCAAGACATTCCTGACTACTTATGCTACATCTCCCTTCACGCTGCACTGAAGTCCTCAAACTAAGCTTATTCAATATAGCATGTTTCTTGACATCTAAATCCTACGTGTTTCCCATTCACTGGAAGCTGAAATGTCATGTTTCTGTATCTTTTATTATGTAAATATAAAAACATATTTTCCGTGTCTCCCAAGGTCTGTGGATCTAAGGCTGAAGACTATTTATTCTATTTTGGAAGATAAAACAAAAGTTTAAAGACCAATGTTGTGGTTCAATATACTCAATATAACGGTCCTATTTGATGCTGTTTATTTTTGTCTTGACAGGCTGCTAGCTCACTCCGACACTTATAACAGTAAATCATCAGCACTATAACAGGTGGTCCAGGCTACAAGCGGCCAAAATGGGTTTCCTCAGGAGGGTGGCTGGTGTCTCCCTTAGAGATAGGGTGAGAAGCTCAGTCATCCATGAGGAGCTCGGAGTAGAGCCGCTACTCCTTTGCGTCGAAGGGAGCCAGTTGAGGTGGTTTGGGCATCTGGTAAGGATGCCCCCTGGACGCCTCCCTAGGGAGGTGTTCCAGGCACGTCCAGCTGGGAGAAGGCCTCGGGGAAGACCCAGGACTAGGTGGAGGGATTATATCTCCAACCTGGCCTGGGAGCGCCTCAGGATCCCCCAGTCGGAGCTGGTTAATGTGGCTCGGGAAAGGGAAGTTTGGGTCACCTGCTGGAGCTGCTGATCCCGCGACCCGACCCCAGATAAGCGGACGAAGATGGATGGCTATAACAGGTGCATAGAATTCTGTCCTCTCAAAAAAAAATTGGAAAATAGTATGAATATCACTATATTAATTTAGCTTAATGTAGAACACGGCTTGTGTTTACTTGGGTAAAAACCTTATATATTTGGGAACTTGATCAGCAACAATTTGTGGATGCCAGTTACACAACACCATCATTTGAACACATAACAGCAAAACACATCATTTTATCTGGTTAGTTCTAGTTTTGATATTTCCTGAAAGAATATTTATTAAAAAGTGTTTCGTAAGTTTTTCATTTGTTGCTTAATACAAACACAATACATCTTTTTGCTTTCCAAAAAACTATAACTAGCCTGTTGGGTGAGACCAATCTGCTTTCATGCTGCACAGATAAAAAGCATCAGTACACTCAGAAACTGAAATGTTTGTCTTAATTCAGTATAATCCCAAACAGACTTTGTTTTTGTTTTCCCACACGATTTTCTGACATTAAAAGCTATAGAGAAAAAACTATTTGGATATGTGACGGTATGACACATAAAGCAGGCACTCACAAGAGAGTAAAATAATTTACCTTGGAGCCATGTGCGTAGTCGATACACATCAATCCTATACATCGTATTGGGCACAGATCCACCCAGGGGTTATTGGGAGAATCAGAAGCAATCCCCATCTGATAATATTATTATTATAACAATATTGAGCATTTCTAGAACTGAGCCGATAAGGCAGTGTTAAAGGTTAAGGTGTTTGTATACCCTAATAAATAATAAAAACTCACCCCTATTGGTATCTTCCCACGCAGATACTTTTGGTTTGGTTAGCTGAGCGTTTTCAGCTATCTAAGTCAGAGATTTTTGCGGCATTTATTCAACAACGCGTCTCTCCAGAAACCATGCCCCGTGTAATCAGGATAATCCACAGACCTCACTGTGAAGAGTTTTCATTGGAACTAATTACTTCTGAAGAAACAGTTCCAATGAAAACTCTTCACAGAAACGTTTATTTCCTTTGGAAACAAAATGATCTTGATTCTTTTCACATATTTCAAAAAGAAGTGGCTGTGGCTCAAGAGATAGAGCGGTTGTCTTTTAACCCCAAGGTTAGGCAGTTCGGTCCCTGGTTTCGCCTGTCTGCATGTCATGTGTCTTTGGGTGAGACACCAAACCCTATAAGCTGCTCCCCCTCTTACGCTGGGTTAAATGCAGAGGTTAAATTTCACTACGTTTTTTCTTTTGTTGGCCAAATCCACCTTTAATAGACATGACAGCTCAGATATGAAAGGGGAGAGAGAAGGGGAAGACATGCAGGAAACTGTCACAGGTCAGACTTGAACCCTGGACCGTCTGCGTCGAGGAATAAAACTCTTTATACCTGCACCTGCTCTAGCAACTGAGCTAACCGGCCACTGGACATACATGTCTTAAGCGATAGGAACGTACTCTTATCGTCATATCTTATGACTTCTAATAATTTAAATATGGCAGTTTCTCTTAGTCAAGGATTTTTTTTAGGTTTCAGGACAGTCAGAGTTTGATCATTGTTCAGAAAAAAATAATGTTATTTTGGCTGATTTTCCAGTATCAGTGCTTTATGTTGGTGTGGAGCTGTGTCACATTATTAAGCCCAGGGGTCTGCCTGCCCTTCCAATACACATGAACATGTTTAACTCTCAGGCTGGAAGCGAGTCCCATCCTGCTCCTGGGCCTGCTATAAAACCTGCCAGGGCAGCACAAGCACTTCCTCTAAGGCAGGGGTCTTCAACGTTTTTTAGGCCATGGACCCCTTAACTGAAAGAGAGACGGAGCAAGGACACCCTACTACATATGTTGTATAAAATGAAGTTTCATACTAAACTGGGCCTACAATAAGGTGTAAGGCAGCCTAAAACCTTTATACATACCTTTGTTTTGCATAGAATACTAAGCTATTAAAATATCCTAATAATTGTTGGCATGATTTTATTAAACATGTTTTTATGTTAAAACATACATGTGGCACAGTAAATCCTTAGGATGAACTGTATCTGGGGATGGATATCTAAGTGACTACCTTACCTATAGGCCAGTAAGCCTATCATCAGTGAGGATTTATATTTGCTAATAAAATGTTAGATTCATGTTAAAGGACAATCCCTGCTAATCGAATGTGTCTGTAGCTTGAAAAGCGTTGATGTTTACATGCGGCCGCCATCTTGGATAACAGTCATGACCAGTTGAACGACGAACGCCGTGCAACCAGTAACCAGTAACATAGCTCAAACACAGCGTTCGTGATTCAACTGATCATGACTGTTATCCAAGATGGCGGCCGCATGTAAACATTAACGCTACTGTCTTTATAATCTATCTTTGTAATAAAGCGTCTGTACACTTACAATGTTCTCAATGCTTCGGTTTGCATGTAGGGACCATCATTATGCTACGGTTTAAGTGTGGTGCTATTTTGAGCTTTGTTAGTGGTATCAAATAGTGACTTACCATCTGCCCCGAAAGCTAGCGTTAGCAGCTAAACACCGGTTTGTGGTAGCTAGTTTCAAGCTACAGACACATTTAGTTAGCATGAAAACAGATCTCAGAGAATGTTCGACTCGGTACACATATGTTATTAACCCCTAGGTTCATTTTGCGCCGGAATTGTCCTTTAAGACTATTTAATTTTTTAAAAAACATTTTGCAATAATTTGGAGGCCCCCCTGCGTTGACTCTGAGGACCCGCTAGGGGTCCCGGACCCCCTGTTGAAGATCCCTGCTCTAAGGAAAGAGCTGCCATGTTGTTAGTCTATATCCTTGACGTTCCACTTCTGGGATTGCTCCGGTCCATCCATCCATCCATCTTCGTCCACTTATCCGATATTGGGTCGCGGGGGGAGCAGCTCCAGCAGGGGACCCAGGCCAGGTTGTAGATATAATCCCTCCACCTAGTCCTGGGTCTTCCCAAGGCCTCCTCCCAGCTGGACGTGCCTGGAACACCTCCCTAGGGAGCCACCACACGGCCGCTTGTACCCTGGATCTCGTTCTTTCGATCAAGACCCAGCCTTCATGACCATAGGTGAGGGTAGGAACAAAAACTGACCGGTAGATCGAGAGCTTTGCCTTCTGGCTCAGCTCTCTTTTCGTCACAACGGTGCGATAAATTGAATGTAATACCGCACCCGCTGCGCCGATTCTCCGACCAATCTCCCGCTCCATTGTCCCCTCACTTGTGAACAAGACCCCAAGGTATTTAAACTCCTTCACTTGGGGTAAGGACTCATTCCCTACCTGGAGAAGGCACTCCATCGGTTTCCTGCTGAGAACCATGGCCTCAGATTTAGAGGTGCTGATCATCATCCTAGCTGCTTCACACTCGGCTACGAACCGATCCAGTGAGTGCTGAAGGTCACAGGCCGATGATGCTATCAGGACCACATCATCTGCAAAAAGCAGCGATGAGATCCCCAGCCCACCGAACTGCAACCCCTCCCCACCCTGACTACACCTCGATATCCTGTCCATAAATACTACAAACAGGATTGGTGACAAAGCGCAGCCCTCGCGGAGGCCAACCCTCACCTGAAACGAGTCCGACTTACTGCCGAGAACCCGGACACAGCTCTCGCTTTGGTCGTACAGAGATTGGATGGCCCTGAGAAGGGACCCCCTCACCCCATACTCCCGCACCCCCCCCCACAGTATCTCCCGGGGGACCCGGTCATACTCTTTCTCCAGATCCATAAAGCACATGTAGACTGTTGGGCATACTCCCAGGCTCCCTCCAGGATCCTTGCGAGAGTGAAGATCTGATCCGTTGTTCCACGACCAGGATGGAATCCGCATTGTTCCTCTTCAACCCGAGGTTCGACTATCGGCCAGACCCTCCTTTCCAGCACCTTGGAGTAGACTTTACCAGGGAGGCTGAGAAGTGTGATACCCCTGTAATTGTCACACACCCTCTGGTCCCCCTTTTTGGGGAACCACCACCCCGGTCTGCCACTCCTTAGGCACCGTCCCAGACTTCCACGCAATGTGGAAGAGGCGTGTCAACCAAGACAACCCCGCCACACCCAGAGCTTTAAGCATTTCTGGACGAATCTCATCAATCCCTGGGGCTTTGCCACTGTAGAGTTGTTTAACTACCTCAGCGGCTTCCACCAGGGAAATTGACGACAATCCCCCATCATCCTCCAGCTCTGCCTCTACCATAGAGGGTGTATTAGCTGGATTTAGGAGTTCCTCAAAGTGCTCCTTCCACCGCCCTATTACCTCCTCAGTTGCGGTCAACAGCGTCCCATCCTTACTGTACACAGCTTGGATGGTTCCCCGCTTCCCCCTCCTGAGGTGGCGAACAGTTTTCCAGAAGCACCTTGGTGCCGACCGAAAGTCCTTCTCCATGTCTTCTCCAAACTTCTCCCACACCCGCTGCTTTGCCTCTTTCACGGCAGAGGCTGCAGCCCTTCGGGTCTTCGGTACCTTGCAACTGCCTCCGGAGTCCTCTGGGATAACATATCCCGGAAAGACTCCTTCTTCTGTCAGACGGCTTCCCTGACCACCGGTGTCCACCTCGGTGTTCGTGGGTTACTGCCCCTTGAGGCACCTAAGACCCTAAGACCACAGCTCCCCGAACATTGTCCACTCAGGTTCAACGCCCCCGGCCTCCACCGGAATGCACGAAAAGCTCCGCCAGAGGTGTGAGTTGAAAGTCTGTCGGACAGGGGCCTCCTCCAGACGTTCCCAATTTACCCTCACTACCCGTTTGGGCTCACCAGGTCTGTCCAGAGTCTTCCCCCACCCCCTGACCCAACTCACCACCAGATGGTGATCGGTTGACAGCTCTGCCCCTCTCTTCACCCCAGTGTCCAAAACATACGGCCTCAGATCAGATGAAACAATTATAAACTTGATCATTGACCTCTGGCCTAGGGTGCTCTGGTACCAGGTACACTTATGAGCATCCCTATGTTCGAACATGGTGTTTGTTATAGACAATCCATGACTAGCACAGAAGTCCAACAACAGACAACCACTCTGGTTTAGATCAGGGAGGCCGTTCCTCCCAATCACGCCTCTCCATGTTTCTCCATCATTGCCCACGTGCGCGTTGAAGTCCCCCAGCAGAACTATGGAGTCCCCCATTGGAGCCCCATACAGGACTCCATTCAAGGTCTCCAAGAAGGCCAAATACTCCAAACTCTTGTTTGGTGCATATGCACAAACAACAGAGTTTTCCTCCCCACAACCCGCAGGCTTAGGGAGGCGACCCTCTCGTCCACCGGGGTAAACTCCAACGTAGCGGCGCTCAGCCGGGGGCTTGTGAGTATCCCTACACCCGCCCGGCGCCTCACACCCTGGGCAACTCCGGAGAAAAAAAGAGTCCAACCCCTATCCAGGAGTATGGTTCCAGAACCGAGACTGTGCGTAGAGGTAAGCCCAACCAGATCCAACTGGTATCGCTCCACCTCCCGCACAAGTTCTGGCTCCTTCCCCCACAGAGAGGTGACGTTCCACGTCCCCAGAGCCAGCCTCTGCCGCCCGGGTCTGGTCCGTCGAGGCCCCTGACCTTCATCGCCACCCATGTGGCAGCGCACCCGACCCCAGCGGTTCCGTCCACAGGTGGTGGGCCCATGGGATGGAGAGAGAGGTGCCACGTAGCTTTTTCGGGCTATGCCCGGCTGGGCTCCGTGGCAAACCTGGCCACCAGGCGCTCGCTGACGGGCCCTCCATCTGGGCCTGGCTCCAGACGGGGGCCCCGGGCTTCCTCTGGGCAGGGTCACTCTATCTCTTCCTCGTTCACTCATAGGGTTTTTGATGTTTTTTTGGGATTGCTCCGGTGCCACAGGAAATTCTGCCGGATGAATGTATTTTCGCCGATTTCCATTTCCTTCCGCATTCTTTTTTTGTTGGAATTTTAAACTCAGATCTTTGCAGGATAAATTGAGACAGCTAGCTAGACTATCTGTCCAATCTGAGTTTTCTGTTGCACGACTATTTTACAGCGGCTCCGTGCGGAGCTTAGCGCTGCCCATGACGATTGTGATTGGTTTAAAGAAATGTCAATACACCAGAGCATGTTTTCTCCCATCCCGGAATGCTGAGGGAGTACCCTCTGTGGTACAAGTACCCCAGGTTGGGAATCACTGCTCAAAGAGATGACTGAGGATGAAAGGGGGAAATTACGTATGTTCAGACCCTCCTAAATCAGCATAAGCTCAATGTCTGTCACAACTATATTTTTGTCACTCTTGCAATTTTATTCAACTTTCTTTTTCAATGTAGTTGCATCATACAGTAACAACAACTTCAGTTGTAGATGCTAAGCTGCACAAAGTTTCAGCTTCATTTTATAGAGACTGTTTGATTTGTGTTTCTCCCAGGATGTTGAGTTCATCCCATCCAGAAGTTAGTTGAGGTCGGGATGCATTGTAAAACTGTCAGCGGGAAATTAATAAAAAACAAACAAAAAAAAACACATCAGAAATTTCATGTTGCAACTGTTCCTGCACCAGAGGGAACACTGAGGGAAATGAAGACACAGTAGCACAACTAAAGACATGCTGAGTCAACAGTGTGAAATTGAAATATTAATAAAGGTTATTATGCAATAAAAAAAAGAAAATGCAATAATAGCGTGATAGACTTTGGACTCTGTAAGGGCAGCAAAAAGTAAGAAAAACTATAACTGCTGGTTGTGAACGGTCACTATGATCAGGTTAAATACAGTTATAATTATTAGGCTAAATGTATGATACATGAAACAAAACAACAGCAATGGATGATTAATGTCAGTTAACAGTCCAGTGTCTGTCTTTTAAAAGCTTTTTTATGTCGTTGCCTCAAATCCCTTGAAGTTGAATTTAATTCAGGCGCTCCAAGCTAGTTCAGCAGCACTTCATCATAGCTGGTTCAGCACTTCACAGCACTTTTCTGTTCGTCGAAGATGCCAAATGGACACACAGCCTCAAGGTTTGGTCATGCTTGCATTTCATAACAAATTCAAGTCATGTGAATAGAATCGTCAAGGATTCGATCCTTAAGGCACAGTGTCGTAAATCTGTGTGAAGCTTTCCCGCCAAGTTCAACTTCAGTGAACTTTGATATACCCTGATTTGAAACTGATAGCACACTGTGTTAACAGCATTGAGGCTACAGGTAATGCGATATTGCAATGTTGGAGTATGAAAAATACACCAGACAAGAAAGAAAGCTATCACTTAGAACTGCCTCAAGACCGATGCACCAGATTACAATCGATGGCTGACATTATAGATGATATCCTGATGGAGAACATCACATGTTAGGTTAAAATGGATTATTTTGCAAGTCTCAGGAAAAAGGGATGATATATAACTAAAAAAAAACATAAATAGTTATGTTGGCTAAAGTGAATGTGGACTTGTTCCTCCCTTATTTTTTATTCTCTGTAGTTATACTACTGTAGGTATTTGGTCATAAACCAGACTATACTACATATTGGTGGCTGTATTAGAGCATCAATCTAATGGGCATAATGGTCGATTGCATTGTCTTGTATATACCGATTCAGCTTCTCCATGTATATATAGGTTGTTTTAAACACACTAAAATATGACCCGTTTCATAAATTAGCGCCCCTAGCGGTAGCAGAAAATATGACCCACCGGAGCGTTTTCCAACCTCATAAAAAAAAAAAAAACAGAGAACGTAACAGTTTTGGTTTTAAACACTAGTCAATAATGTTATAAAATGTGCACAGTTTGGTTAGGTTTAGGCCAACACATTGTCACTCCCATCGCGTAAAACACGGACGCTTGGTCAGGTGCCTTTGGCGTTGTTATTGACTATATCTAAACGTGCTTTATCTAAACGCGCTGGGTTGGGACTATTGGTGTCACTTTTTTTTTTTTTTTTTTAAAGATTATTTTTTTGGGGCTTTTTCCCTTTATTAGACAGTGATAGTGGATAGACAGGAAAGGGGGGAGAGATGGGGGATGACACGCAGCAAAGGGCAGCAGGTTGGATTCGAACCTGCACTGCTGCAAAGGACCCAGCCTACATGGGGCGCACGCTCTCACTGGGTGAGCTAGAGGCCGCCCCTATTGGTGTCACTTTGACGCAGTTAGGTTAAGGAAAAGATTGTGGGTGGGCAGGACAAGAACGGGAGACTTGGGTTTAGGTAAAGAAGAATGGGACAGTTGGGTTTAGTGACAACTGTCACAAGAAAAGTGACACGCGAGACGCAAACTCCGGTCTCTGGGGTGAAAGTCCTGTGTTGTTTGACTCATCCACCACCCCAACAATCCACCCTATGCGGAATTTCGGGTTTTAATACTACTCTCTACTGTTGTCGCTCTTAATACTGCGTCATTTTCAAGCGCCGTGGAGCTACTGCTCTGCCCGGTGCGTTGTACACACTCGCTGAGGGAGGATTTTTGTGTGACCGAGCATCCATATTTTACGAGTTCGGAGTGAGAACAGTTGTTTAGGCACCAAAACTACTTAGTAAAGTTTAGAAAAAGATTGGGGTTTGGGTTAAAACCAGTACATCCGTTATGTCAACTCACTTGTGGGTATGCACGTGATGCAGAACGTGACGTAGTTCCTTACTTTGTAAAGTAAAAAAAAACTCCTCACCGTTTACTTTATTTTAAACAGGACACAAACCCCAACCTGCCTCCTGCTGTCTGGCTGCAAATATACTTTTACATGATTATTTTCTTTGGTAACGTGTTATTCGTTTTCATTTGTCTGGTTGTTTTGATAGATGAATCAGAATCAGAATCAGTTTTGGCAAAGTATACTTACATACACAAGGAATTTGACTTTCGTAGGTGTTAACTCTCTATACATTCAACAAATAGATATGTAAACATTCAGTAGACAAATAGTAATATAGACACATACTGTACAATAGAGACAACAATATACATATAGGCACATATCAACAAAATATACAAAAATACAAATATACAAATAAGACATAATATCAAGACAAGTACACATGGAGTGGGATGTAAAGTGCAAAAAGTAATAGTGCAAAATAGTGTGCAAGATGCATATTGGAATGATAGGTATGTAATGTGTAGAGAAGAGGGTGAGTGGCCAAAGTGGGGATGGCCCAGTAGAGTGATGGCAGTGGGAAAGAAGCTGTTCTTATGTCTGGTCTTTGGTGATGTTCTCTGCCAACTTCCTGGTCCTACCAGTGTACAAGTCCTGGAGGGAGGGCAGGGGGGCACGAGTTGCTATTATATAGCTATTGCTGCCCCCCACCCAAAAGCTATTATATAGATAAATAGTTTTCAGGCAAGTCCTGGTAAAAAAATAAATTTAGCGCCTATGTCCTCTAAGCCAGTTGGAGAGATTTATCATTCCTTTAAGCTTTGTCAAAATCTGATCATGTACTGGACAAGAATAAAAGACCTCCTCTGCACATTAATCATTTATTGTAGGCCATTATGGCATCCCACCCATGTGGTACATCTGTTAATAGTTAAATGTTGAACTCTTAAAAATAGCTATTTCAAACTGTTGTGACTATACTTGGCAAGATATGCTTGGCTGAAGTGCTGTCAGGCATGACACTCTGTCCCTGTAAATAAACTATTTCTATAGTGCAGCACAGTTCAAACCACCAACAATCCTCCAAAGACAGCCTTCTCTCTTTCTCAAATTTGGACCAGTCAGGTTTTTGACACTTTGATACTCATTAGACTGTGACTAAATACATAAAGTCAGTAGTTTCTCGAGGAATGAAAAGAAAAGTGTGGTGATATCCCACTGACAATAAGGAGTTACATAAGAGGTTTCACATCGTAACTACAGTATGTGCAATTTTACCGTTATATAGGCTGCCATGAGTGACATTAAACTTTGTGTGAGCAGAAGCACTGTTGATTTAGTTTTAAATTGTGTTTGAACCTGGAGAGGAAAGTTAAGATTAGTGAGTCAGGGTGCTGGGTATGTGTTTGCCACTTCAAAATTATTTGACTCACTTTAAGGTGAGCGTGTAAGGTAAGGTAAGCTTAATGTAAATATGAGAACAAGCCATACCTGTCCTTCAAAGATTACAGCTCTTACAAACTCTTTTTTAAAACCTATACCATAGGGAATCTTGCCACTCACAGATGAGTTTCTTTTCTTTTATTGCAAATTCCCCCTGTTATTACTTCCTATATTAAACTGTTATGAACACAGGAGGGACCCAAATGCAGGCAACAGACAGGTGGTGGTGATAAGAACATATTTTGTTATTGTAAAGGAGGATCGGAATGTGAGGCTGACGACTGGGAATTGGAATCCAGTGCCAGTGGGGAGGAATAGGGATAGTGGAGGCCGGAGCTTACCACAACTACCACAATTTCTTTTTCTTTTTGTAAGAACATTTTGTCAAGGGGGACCACTACAGTCAAAACATTGTTTTTTCGTGCACTGGTTAATTTTGAGGTTTTGGGCTATTTTGCTTCCATGACATATGTATTATTATAACATGTCTTTTAGTGGAAAGCAAACATCCAAAATATACATTTAGGTGTTTATTTTTTACTTCACCTTGCCTTTGTGGATTTCTTCAAAATTCAGCAAAAGTTAGCATTAACAAATGCCTCCTTTGCACATTTCAGAAAACTTATAATACAAAAAATAAATTGTCTTAATGTGATGTAGTGTCTTGCAAAATACATTTTTAGGCCATTTTCTCAAAATTAGTTTTCTCGAAATCTCCACTTCAGTAGCACTTACAAATACCACACTGTCCAATATAATTCCTATCTATATTCCCAAGTTTCTTTCAGAGGGCTTTGCTCATAAATCATTCATAGCCTGATTTAAACAACATTTTATACCCTAAAAAATGTGTCGAAAATAGATATCTTATGGCTGTTGACAGTATTTTTCTGATTTATGCAGTGATAAAAAATGTAATTTAAAAGATTTCCTCTGTAAAAACCTTTGACTTAATGAAGCTCAGCATAAATTATTTCAGGAAGACTTCTATGTTTAACATTTCTCTCTCTCCCAACCTAATCAGCTGCATTGTCATCAGCTGAATGTGGGGCGTTTACTCTTTCAGTTAAACCAACCAGATTTTACCACAATCTCCATGAGCTATCATGTTGTTGCATTCAAACTTTAAATCTGTTCTACTCTCTGCTGCTGTCAGTTGTCATTTCAGGCAAAATCAACGCAACCCTCCTCCACTCCGTTCACCTCCAGTTCCCATCATTCCCAGCGCCCAGGGTTCCTCCATCAGAAGCCCCGCTTCACATCACATCCATCCTGATCTTCAGGCTTTCTTTATCCCTTCATCACCTCCACCAGTGTCTAGACTCCATCGGGGGGATATTCCTATATATCCACGGCCTCTATACCCCTTATAAATTAACATTACGATGGAGTCTAATCCCCAAAGACTCTAAACATATCAACCTTTTATGCACCATGTTCAATAAACTTATTTCACTTTAAATGAAGTCTCTCCTGATTGAAATATGTCAACAAGGTGAAACAGGAAATGCAAATTAGTGCATAAGACAAAAATATAAAATACAAGAAGAATATTGTCCTTATCAACTGAGGAAGTTTCATGTTGATATTTATTCGTTAAAATGTTTACCCTATTCACTTGTAGTGTCTCCCTTTAAAGCATTTTGTAGTGCAAAGAAAATGTATCTTTAAGCAGTGGTCAGACAACTCCAGGAATATCTTCAAAAATAACTACAAGTTTTTGTAGACACACATTTTGTTTTCTCTCCTATTAAAGTTTGGGGTTGAAATGTTTCAAGTGAATCTTAATACAACACTCAAATGCCTGGAAGTAGGTTGAGAGAGTTATTGGTTGCTGTAATAACTCCTCTGATCAATAATATTGATCTCTGTAATGCAACTACTCTGTTGCTCCCAATTGTTTAGACTTGGATTAAAATACACACCAAAGTGTTGGAAATGTAAGACATAGGATGGTCAATTACTTAATGTCCTATGGTGCTGTGATAAGGTCCAGGAATTCTGGACTGGGATACATGATAACCTATGTCGGATTGCAGGGACCCAGGTAACATTCAGCCCAACACTGCCCAACATACTACATGTTCTAGGAGAAGGGTCAATTTTAAGTGGGATAGATAAGCACACAAGAAGTTGGGTCCAAACCAGTCTAATGATAGCCAGACATATTCTCCTGAGAGTATGGAGAAACGAAGGGGTACCTTCAATCCAAGAATGGGCTTGTGAGATGGCGAGAATAGAAGCATTTGGAAAAATGTCATACAAACGGTTTGCAAGATTAAGTTCAGATGGGGAGATGATGTGTCCATGTAGTGAGATGTATGTTTTGTGTTAAAAATAAAACAAAATGTCAATCATAAAAATGAAAAAGTTACTGCATTTTAGTATGAAATTCCCTGTTTGTGTTTCCTTGAACAGTGTTTATTTGTTTAGCTGGAGGGATACATCCTGGTAGTCGCATGAAGTGCTGTTTGTTGCAGAGACAAAAGGAATCGTTTCATGGCCATTAAAGACGGATGGAATGAT
Source organism: Sander lucioperca (assembly GCF_008315115.2). Lineage (NCBI taxonomy): Eukaryota > Metazoa > Chordata > Actinopteri > Perciformes > Percidae > Sander > Sander lucioperca. The sequence continues at coordinate 22,590,946 of NC_050179.1, read as the reverse complement.
TACAGTGACCAACAACCATTTCAACATATATATGACATGTGAGTGTTATAAACCTTTAAAAACATATCCTTTAACTGCTTGTCTAGTTGTATCATTTCCTATTGATAAAAAGCATCCATTTCTAGTATCGCCAACTAACTTCTACAACATAGCATGTACAGTATGTTCAGTAATTATGAAGCAAATCAAATAGTTTTCATGTAAACAGTCCAAAGTCCTGCCCTAGCTTCTGTTCCCTAGCTTAATGTATTTTCCAATAGACTGATGCTGGGTTTATAAGCTCCCATATCTACTTTGGGGCTGGACAGTAACATTTGATTAAATGAGAAATAAAACATTGATTATTTTGATAGCATTCAACATTTACAGCTATACTGAATCTTAGGCAAGCTATCAAAAAGTACAGAGTAGAAAATGAAGGATTATGTAGTAGTAGTATTAGTTGTAGTCTCTTTTCTGAGGGCCAACAATAATTTAGCCACGATCTTGATCATAATGACCCTGCAGGGCCACATACTACGTATTCTTAGACTGGATTTGTCTGATAATCAAGCTACCATGGACAACGGTACCATTCACAGACCGGTCTCATGGCAGTTCTTGTAAATGTGATGTTATTTTAATCTATTGATTCGTGTTCACAGGGACGTTTTTCTCGTTTTTTACGTGGTGGCCAGCACGAACATGTGAAGTAATGTATTTCAATGGGAAGCATATTTCGTGGCCACAGCACGAAAATGGTAGGGAGTAATATAAAAAGCCGAAAATCCGCGTAGGGAGGCTGGTCGGGGTGGTGGATGGGTCAAACACATAGGACTCGGACTAGGACTTTCACCCGGGCGAGCGGGGATCGCGTCCCGCGTGTGGCGCTTTGTTTCCCGGGGATAGTGGCGCTTTGTTTCCCGGGGATGTGTGGCGTTTTGTCCCGTGTGTTATTGTGGCGCGTCCCCCGTTGGGTTTCTCATGAACCCAACCTCCGCCATCCCGTTATTGTGGCGCGTCCCCAGCGGGCGGCCGCATCCCGGCTTATGGAGCGTCATTTTCGGCCGTCTCCCAGCCGTCTCCCGGCGTCCTTTCCCCGAGAAAATAACGTGACATTTACACGTAAAAAACGAGGAAAACGTCCCCTTGAACACGAATAAATAGATTAAAAATAACGTGACATTTACACGAACTGCCGTGAGACTGGGTTTCCAGCCAACGTTGGCTAGTAACGTTAATAGTAACAACGTTTACCTAGCAAGAGTGTACTAGTTAGATGTTGAATCACATCAGCTTAACATCAACAAGTCTAACGTTAGACAGAAAATATAATTATCCTCCTGGACAAAATTATTACCAACTCACATTTCCTTTCTTTCTTTTCTTCCCAATGAGAAAGAAATCACTTAAACTGAGCTGCTGCTGTCTTTTAGTCTTAACCTCTGACGACCTGTCGCCAGCTTCAGACCCCGGCTTCCCAGTCTTCAACAGTCTGAGCAGTTGAGGGGGCGGGCCGGTGACAAGACGCTCTGTTGCGCTTTCAAAATAAAAGCATGCGAGTTAAAGATTTCAAAATCAAATATTTTTCTCCTCCGCTGTATAATTTTTGGGTGGGACAAATGCGACTGTCTCCAATATTGGAGGGGACACATCCCACCCGTCCCCCCCGGTTCCTACGCCCTTGGCCTCAGCCGTAACAGAATAATCCGACCACAATGGACCCAGCAGTTTTGGAGCCTCACCTTCACTCATTGGACTCTGATGGAAAATTCATGATCGGATTTTTTCACTGTCTGTATGAGGAGGACCCCGCCCTTGCTAGGCACCTAATGGAGGTGCGCTGGCAGGCTTCGGAGCAGGAATTTGGCCTCCCTGTCTCCAAGCCTGTTTGTCCTCCAGAGCCTTCGTTTTCGCCGCCGGCCTCCAGAGGGCTTTTGCCTTTGCTGCCGGTCTCCAGAGAGTTTTCGCCATTGTGCTTGACCGCCAGAGGGTTCCCGCCTTCGTTGCCGGCCTCCAGAGGGGTTTCGTTTTCGCCGCCGGCCTCCAGAGGGGTTTCGCCTGGCCGCCGGTCTCCAGAGGGGTTTTCGCTTGCACCGCTGGCCTCCAAAGGGGTTTTACCTTCGCTGTTGTCCGCAGCCTCTGTTCCCGAGCCTAGCAGCCAGCAGTTCCCCGATCCCCGAGTTCCATTGTCCTCAGTTCCCCAGTCCCCGAGTTCCACTGTCCTCAGTTTCCCGATCCCCGAGGTCCACTGTCCTCAGTTCCCGAGCCCGGCTGTCGCCTGTCCAGTGACTCTATTTTTGTTATCCCTTTACCCTCCTTGACTTTTGCTCGCCACTCCTCCGGCCCCTCGAGTTGGGCCATTTTCATTACTCAATGCCAGACCCTTAATCTTTCGGATTTGGGTCTGGATTTCCAGGCTAGCGTATACCTGTGTATCACGTAGACTAAACCACTGCCCTATACTACCCTAAAATCAGTTTTAATATGCAAAATAAAAATTAGAGGGAGCTTTGTGCCTTTAGAGAATAAAACAAAACAAAATACTGTAATCATTTCATGAGGAAATATGAGTAGATAACTTTCTCAAAAAACAAAAATGATAATAACAGCAAGTCTAATGTTTCCAAAGCAAGCACCTAGCAGCAGAAAAACATACACATCCTTTTGTGCTACTGATTGTTGGTTAGTTGGTCGGTCTGTTGGTCAGTCGGTCCACCCCATTGGTCCAGACTGACATATCTCAACAACTATTGTAGGGATTGCCATTACGTTTTGTAGAGGTATTCAAGATGTCAGGATAAAACCAAACAACTTTGATGATCCTCTCTGGCGCCACCATCAGGTCAAAATTTCACTTATGTAGTGATTTATCTTAACATGTACTTTGTGGATTGGCACAACATTTTGAACAGATATTCAAGGTCTCTAGAGGATGCATCCTGTTGATTTTGGTGATCCCCTAGCTTGTCCTCTAGCGCCACCATGATGTCGACATTTTTGCTTTTTATTGAAATATCTCGACAACTTTAGATTGTTGTAAAATTTGATACATCTATTCAAGGCTCCCAGAGGATGAATTGTAATAACTTTATTCCCCTGAACTTTATTCTAGCGCCATTATCTGGCCAACACTTAATTTTGTCCAATACTTTGGTTTATCATCAAAAACCTGCAAACCCCTTGATATGCTGTCTCAGCTGTACTTTGTGTTTAGTGCTAATTAGCAACTGTTCGCATGCTAACATGCTAAACTAACAGGGTAAAGTTGGTAAGCATGATACATGCTAAATACCAACATGCTAGCATTATCATTGCATGCTAGCATGCTGATGTGAGCATTTAGCTCAAGTACAGCCTCACAGAGCTACTAGCATGGTGCTGTAGAGTCTTGGTATTTCCAAAAAGGAGCTCAAATAAGAAAGGTAAACTAAAAGTTCAAACATTCAGATAGTAATCTGTTTTAGTACTGTGTTGAAGTTGACCTATACAAAATACAAATGTCACCAAGTTCAGGTTTCACACGTTTATAGAAGTTTAAAGTCAGGTTCATCACTTGAACAGCACAAACTTCTGTTGTTGACCTGAATGTTGATGTATTCCTTGTCACTGGCGGGGTCAGTGCAAAACAAGCCACAATAAAATTGGGAATGAACAACAAGGCTGACTGTCTTTCTTTGAGTGGTTTCAACATGATTCTGAAACGTCAAAGTAGAAAAGATTTTCTAGGTCACAGGCAAGCTAATTCAACACAGAGCCGCCCAGTCGGGATGTTGTCTCCAGCAAGATGAGAGGGCACATTAGAAATCCTTTTTACCACAGCCAGTTTGACTGATTCCCATTCCTGTTCTAATGCAAAGTCAATGTGCAGCTCTACTTGGTTAGGGAAGCGAAGCAATCATATGATTCAGTCAGGGAGAGATGGATGGTAGCCCCTCGAGGAAATGTGCAAGGAGGGAGGAGAAGAGACAAATGACTCAGAGAGGAAAAGGGAGAAAGCTAGAGAGGTCACGGAGGAGTTCTCGATGTATTGATATATTTAATTTACACATTTTTCCTAATCCGTCAGAACCAGAATTGTAATTGAATGGTTTATTGCCAAGTATGTTTTCAAATACAAGCTATTTGACTTGATTATGATTTGGTGCATAACAATAAACACAGTGCAAAGGTATAAAGGCATAACATAAAAAAAGAACATTTACAATAAAATATGAAAAATGTAAGACTACATGAAAATCCTGATCGACTCCTGACATTATGCGTTACATTAACGTGCATCCTTACTACTATCTGCTTTTACTTATACAATAATTTGTACATTCCTGCACAACTGTACACATTAAAACAGACACTTTAATTCAATATGTTTCATGTAGTGCCAGGTGCTGTATAGTAAACTGTTTTATAAAAGCAATGAGACACTTGAGACCCTGGTTCAAAGGGATTTTACAACAGCTAAGGGGCGTTGTTAGCACAACACACAGCTGTTGTAAAATCACTGTAAATCAGTCAGTTTAGTGCAGGCCTCTTTGCTCCAATTTCTTTTGACTAAATTCCCACCATTGTTCTGGCCCAGAGTGTTTAAAAAAAAAAAATCAGACAGGCCAGTGACCAAGCCACTAAATATAGTTTTCTCACAGAACACAAGGGGGTCATTTGAAAGGGAAATTGCAACATTAGCCTTTCCTGCCTCTTACTGTTTGTGCTGCACACTGCTATACAGTGCAGTGATTCAATTTTAGTAATATCTGCACAACAGATGGGCACAAGTGCAAATGGTTTAAGTTCTCAATCCAGATTTATTACATATTTATATAACCTAGGGAGGACTATCAGCAAAGAATTTAAAAGTTATATCAGATGGCTGAGGATAAAATGGACAATCTTGCCATTCAACAAGTTATACAATCCTAATAAATAAATTGGTTATACAACAATGGGCGTAAATCTCATCTAACAGTTGGGGGGACAATACACATAAAATTTGCAACGAGCAAATTACAAATAATACAGACACAATTATACTTGTAGAGGATATGTGTACACAGAGGAAAGCCTTAATACTATCATTAGTGTAGCATGGAGACTGTACCATTATCCTTCTTTTCAGTGTTTCTCTTGATTCAATGAAAAAGCTGACTAAATTGACCAAAATATTCTTCTTTAAAACTATTTATTTATTTTTAAGTTTACAATCAAGCCACAACAATACCTTAAAACATAATGATTTATTTTGAAAAAGTGTCCCCATATAAAAGAAATACAATGCTTTTGTACACTTGTTAAATTAGCTGATCATAATGTAAATTAGTGAGCCAGTGGTAAAGCTCATCTGCTAACCCTGACAGCCACACACCTCCAAAAATATTAACTAAGCTCAACACACTTACCTGAGACTCTCCACCTGACTGTCCCTGGTTTCCCTGTTCCTCAGCTCTTTCTGTCTCCTTTGCCTGTGACATAGTGACGTTAGTATTTCCATAAGCACCCATCCTTATAAAGATGTTACCAAATTGTCTTGATATGAGGACTTATTGTACTAACTTGGCGTTTTGGTGTCCTGAAAAAGGATCTTATGTCTGTTTTTCTTTTCTCTGTAATTTTATCTGGGCAACAACAACACAAATCTTTAACGTCAGATGTCTAAATATGAATTAGGTTCATAGGTTCACCACGCGGTCATATTATAATTATAAAATGATCTTGCATCCTCCACATAAATATTAGGTTTTGTCTGGGACCGAGGATATCTATTTAGTTTATCTGTGGTATAAGCCCCCAACGTCTGCTTCCAGGCAGCGCTGCCTAGAAGGTACTAGGATTAGACAATGGTTATGGTTATGGTTATGGTTATGGTTAGGGTTAAGGTTAGGGTTAGGTGACTTGAAGTCAACGGTTGCAGCGCTGCCTGGAAGGAGACGTTGGGGGCTTAAAACACCATCGAGCATATATTTAACTGAAACAAACCTACTGATCTGCCACTTAACATCATATTGAGCAAAACACAACTGTAGATCTTCAATATTAACCCTATTAGTTCACACACATACTGTTAGGCTTATCGCTGTGTTAACGTTAGTTGTAGTGGGTGCATTTCATCCAACAAGCTATTAAACAAGCTAGGTAACGTTACATTATATTACACTAGAGGTTAGATTCTCTGCCCGAGATTCCCGCCACTATCCTTGGGCCGGGCCGGGCTGGGCCCTTGATCAAGCATTTGTGTTTTTTTAAACATTACTTTATTAGCCTAATTGGGTGGGGAGAAAGCTATGCCATAATCATGCACAGCGTCACCTCCACTCGTACGCATCACACCGGGCCTGCTGTGCTGTATTGTGTAGCTTGTAAGTGCAACATGGAGCTTGAAGATGTAAAGAAAAACAGGAGAATTAGCCTACCTTTGAGCAAGTTTGGAGGAAAGTCAGAGGTATGGAACCATTTTAAACAAGTCGTGGGCAGTGACAACATATGTGTTGGCTTTGTCGAGTGCATTAAGTGCGGCACGCTGCTCGCCTATGACAACAAAAAACGGGGACGATGAACAGACACATGAAGCAGGCTCACCATGGCAGAAAAGATAGTCATCCTTCAGTGTCCTCTTTTGTTACTTCTCCAAGCATACCCTTTTAAACAGATTTCTGCAGTTCAAACAACTCAGAATCGTAGTTGAGAACGTCAGTTATAATGGGCCACGTATTAAAAAAAATGTTGGGTTTAAATCGGGCTCAGGCTCATAATTACAGTTAATGTGTTGGGCTGGGCTGGGCCGGGCCGGGCCGGGCCGGGCTCGGACACAACGTGCACGGGCTCGGGTAGGGTCGGGCTTGATTTTTGGGCCCGATCTAAGCTCTATATTACACTAACAAAGCAAACTTTTTTGTCATGACTTATTTATTAATGACTCAGCGTCATTTCTATTTGAGAAAAGAACAACTTCATCCGATGTTAATGTGAATAAAATAGCCTTGAACAACCTACTTACTACATTCCACAACTAACGTACTGTAGCGAATCTACAGTAACTACCAGTATGTTCTCTCATTCTCTCCCATTGAGTGGACTTGTGTGTGGGTAAAGCAGGCAGTGGAGGGGGACTAAAAATGTTTCTAAACTTAAAAAGTATTTTTGGGGGTTTGTATTGTTTTACTACTTACACAGATATTTTAAGTATACATCATTATGTTATTTACAATACACAGCATGGTTTTTAATGATATTTCCAGGGGGGGACAACCCTAAGATGGGGGGGGGGGGTCCTGACCCCCCCCACTGACCCCCCTGGGATTTACGCCTATGTATACAACTGAGATTTACAAGACCGTCTTTTTGGCTCAATTCTTCATTATTACATATTGTGTTTTAAGAACACTGATTTAGAACACTTCTTCAAGAAGAAGAAGAAGAAGAAGAAGATTTTTTCACTTTTGTTATTTTTATACATTACACACACAGGCTCAAAATACACACACATGCGCAATCAGGACCTATACACATGCATTAATGGAGAGATGTCAGAGCAGTTGGGGCTTCAGTGTCTTGCTCAGGGGCACTTCGGCAGTGCACAGGAGGCGAACTGGCATCTTTCCAGCTACCAGTCCCCAATCGGTACTTGGTCCGTACAGGGCCAAGCCAAGTCCCCACAGACTGAGCTACTGCTGCCCCAAAAACTGAACTAAAGTGTACTCTCGATTTAAAAGTTTACAAACTGGAAACAGAACATTTTAACAGGGAATCCGCTATAAAAACAATATACAGCTGTTTGCTGGGTGGTATTATACTCTGAATTAAATTAATATTGGCATGTTTGTACAACAGCTGTCAAAATGCAGTATATGTAGCAGACATGGAATGAAACACACAGTAAGAGGAACTGTATTGTTATGTAGGTTCCCAATGTGGGAAGGCCCAAGAGTTAGAGAGTAGTTATTTACAAAATTGATTTACATTTATAATGAATATATTTATTAAATCAAAAGAGTATTGATTTATGTCAGAACGTATTTTTGGACATACTTTTTTGATTTTGTTTTACTTAAAGCTGCTCTTTTCAATATTTTTCTTTATTTTAACAATATAGTTCAAACGATTACATATGATGTGAAAATGGTTGCTCCTGATGAACACTAAGAGAATGATCACCCTACAGTGCAGTTCCGCTCAGCTCTGCAGAGCTTTTCTTTTCTCTTTTTTCTTTCAGCTTAATGTTTTAGGTTTTATTGCTCACACTTTTAATGTTTTGATCCAGTCACGGTTCTCATTGACCTCATGTTTCCAGCAGCAGCAGAAGCTGTTTTCAGTAAAAGAAATGTATTCATTTATTATCTAACCTTACCTTACCTAATAAATCCCTATCATCAAAATATATATATATCAAAATATGGTTGAGCTTAGCTGATGTTTCATGGTCTCAGCTGTGCATTTATTAACAAACTGGAAATATTTCACATACTTGACATACATTTGTGGAAACCAGAAAACACTTTAGTATGATGTACATATCCACAAATATCTTAGATATAATATGCTTAGACTGAAATGAAATAACTTCATAAACATGGCGGCTTTGCACAGCAAATAATATGACCTCCATATCCTACTATGTTTCCATTTTCTGATATTAAAATATGTATGGTGCTTTATAATATTTGTTTATGTTTGTCTTGCATTGGACCTCAGAAAGAATAGTCTTCACTACGGTGATGACTAATGGGGCTCCTTAATAAACAATAAACATATTGTTACGACCTGATGTCTAGGGGTAAACCGGACGCAACATAAGGTGTGCCCCCCCCCCCACTCTTCCCACTCCCAAACATGGCCAGGACAAAGAATTGCAAAGTAACAGTCTTTTTATTTTGGAGATGAGGCCCCAACACAACAAACAAAACAATTCTAAAGGCAAACTAAACTTACCTAAGCCAAAACAAAACGTAAATAAAAGACAAAGCTCTAACCTAAGCTTCTAATAACAAAAACAGGAGAAAAAGGGAACCAACAAAAAAAGGACTTCTCACTCCTACCAAACTGCTACTAGCAAATAAGTCAAAGAAATATGTATTCACAGATAAAACAAAATGGTTGAAGGATAACAAATCCAAGAACCCAAACAACCATTTTGACTGAAGGCTGTTAACATTACTCACAACAACTGCAAACACAAGACACAGGTTTACACAGGCACATGTTGGGAATGAAGAGAGAGCCAGAACTCCTGTCCAATGAGGCTTAAAATGGCTGCTGTCCTCCAGATGACCAATCAGGAGATCAGCTCTGCTGGACCAATCCGGTGTTCACACCTGTTCTTCATTACCTGTGTACACTCAGGAAAACAACTGATAGAGCAGGGCACAACAAATCACAAAGCATGACCCCAGGGTCATAACAATATCATTAACCACTGCACAAACAGGAGTTAAATACTCACATACAGCCACAGGTTACTATCATCGTGACTCCCGTCTATTCACCAGAAGAACCATCAGTCAGGACCACTATTAAAGCTGTGGTAGGCACTTTATTTTTGGCGTCGTCGGGCAAAAATTCCATAACAATCTTTCAGTATGTAATTCAAGTGGTCTGAGAGAAAACCAGACTTCTACATCTTCTCTTGGCTCTGTTTTCAGGCTTCATAAAATGTAGCCATCACGGGACACTTTGGTCAATCACAGGTCATTTCAGAGGGGGAGAGCGTTCCTATTGGCTGTTCAGAGCATGCATTGCCTGATAAAGAGGGGAGAGCTGAAGGAGAGGTCTCACTCTACTTCAAATCCTGCCGTTTTTTCTTGCATTCAACCCTCTGCAGTTTTGTGCAAGTTATGTAGCGACGCATGATTTAAGGGTGACGCTGTGTGACGGCAATACTATAATATGATGCAATAATCAATCACACAAACAAAAAACTGAAACGTGTCTGTCTTTGGCATCCCGTGTTGCAGCTGCAAATGTTGCCATAAGGGAGATGGCCAAAATACACAGAACGACCTACAATATAAAGCCATAACCGTTATTTCTACCAATATCCTTTTCAGTGAGATGTTAACGTGTTTTGTACGTAAAATCTTAATCTGAAATGCAACTATTTTCCCTTTAAAATGTAGTGATGTAGGAATATGAAGTAGCACAAAAGGCCATGATAGATTGACCATCTATAATGAATTTGCAGTCATTTGTGCAAATGGCATTTGGGCCTCATCCTTAAACAATATAGTAATGCAGTCCAGTCCATATGGCCAAATGCAGGACAAGGACCTCTAGTACAGTTCACAGTCAAAGTGCAAAGCCCTCAGGAAAAAATTCATTTATCCTACTGCATGTGTGCATCTTTTTTTTACATCTTCTTGCAGGATGTGAAGTAGTTAAAGACTGACAACTGCAGACAATCTGTTAATTTCTCTAATTAGGAAGGTATGTTGTTTAATAAACCATCGACTGAACATTTAATCTGATAATTATGAAGACCGTTCATTTCCAGAGACACATGACTTAACTGCATTAAGCTTTGATAAAATATCCATTGAAGCCATTTCACATGACAGGAATCAAGTGGTGCATTCAGTGAGGTATGCTGGGCCAGCGATGAATCTCCATCATGGAAGTGTTACATGAAGAAGGACAAAGTTTTTGAACAACAGTCGTTTGTGTGGTTGATTTAGAGCAAATCAAAGCAACGTTTAACATTCATTATTTATGGCAGAAAGTTAAACATTTTGAACTCCTGTTGTAACTCTCAGGGAACAACATTGTATCCATGCCAGAGCATTACAACACACACAGGTAATAATCATATTTTGGATTTATGTGGAATTTAAAAAAAAAAAAAAAAGCAAAAACAAGCAGTTGAATGAGTAAAGTATAAAAACACTGACATTAATAGAAATCAATTTATTTTTATTTGAATAACCAAGTAGAATCAGTTCCAATGCCTTTAACGGTTGTACAACAGCTAAGGTTGTGGGATATTCATTTGTTTACTAAAGCACTATGCCCTGGCCGTGGTTCAAAGGGATTTTACAACAGCTAAGGGGCATTGTTAGCACAACGCAAAGCTGTTGTAAAATCACTGTAAATCAGGGTCTCAAGTTTCTTTTTGCTTTTATAAAACCGTTTACTACATATACAGTACCTGGCAATGATAATAAAATAAACAGACAGCAACAAAAAAATGCAATAATTTATTGAGAAAAATAATCATTCTTCTGCCAAGCAATGTAGTCAGCGACATTTAGCAGAATAGTTGCCAAGCCACACACCATCCACAACTATTATGCTCACTTTTCCCAAGTTGTCACTTGCCAGTGATATCATGCTGTTACAGTGTAGCCCGGTTACTTGTTGAGCCAGCCAAGTCTTTTCCAATCCTATTGCCAGGCAAGAATGTTGATATTGGACAATCCTGGAAAACTCTGGATTACATTTAATGAAAATCATCCGTCCAATACAACGTTTGAAAATTCTCACTTTGAAACATCTAGCACAAGCAAGCAAGGACACGCTTCACACTCTGAATAATTTACCAAACACACCCCATCAATTTGGAGGTCATTTTAAGCTGCTCGTCAATGGCGCTGCTACCCTGCTCCCGTATTGCTGACTGCTCTGTAAGCCCCAACACCACCCCAGCCTCCACCTACAGGCTCCAGCCAGGGGGAAGCTACTTTATCATCACTCCCCAATATCTCATGTAAACCCAATCTGCGGGGAGTGATGAGATCTGAGTCTGGCCACCAAACACAATATTTTGCTGTTATAATAAACATTTCAATTGTGAGTTGTCTGACTGAACTATGATATGGTCAGGGTGTGATTTGTGAAAAAAGCAGATTGCAAGAATTAAATCCCCCTTTCAATACCATGGATATAGTGCCACTCAGCCAGGCATGCCAAAACACTTACTTATGAACTTTAATACTCAATGGAAAATAATCTCAAGATGAAATAGCATCCTCCCTGGCAAATCGCACCCTGGGTATAGTTAAGGTAAGGGTTAAGGATTATGATAATGTGAAGTAAACTATGGTTAAACTATTTACAAACGTTAATTGCAGGTCTCTAACAGGATGCAAACTACAGAGGCACTCTCGTTACTGCACTGGGCGTAGATCCTGAGGTGCTGAATTGTACAATATTAGTGTCATTTCAGGGAATACTGGGCTGGTTCATTCACATAAAACTATAATGTTTTTCTTTATGGACCTGGCTTTGTGCACAAGGAGCATTGCAATTTTATTAGAGGAAAGGGCCTTCACCAAACTGTTAACGCACAGTTGGAAGCACACTGTTGTCTAAATTATCATGGTTTGCTTTTGCATTATGATTGTTTTGGAACGGAGGGGCCTATTAAAACCTAACGAGCCAGAGCCAAGGCAAGGCGGCTTTATTTGTATAGAACATTTCAGCCACAAGGCAATTCAACATGTTCAATAACACATTAAAGAGCAGTTCAAAACATTCGTTAATGAGAATATAAAAACAGCTGAAATAGAATAAAACAATAAAATAAAAGTTACAGTGCAGTGTAAGAAATGAACAGTTACTTTAAAAAAATGGTGGTTTGTTACACAGAACCATCTGAGAACCCCTCATTGGAAACTGTTTGGAAAAGGGCAGGCACTTTCAAAAATGCCTGACAGGTGATTGAATGAACCATCTGTCTATTATGTCCGCCGTTGTTGTTTTGAACAACCCGTCGCGGCCGTCACACATACCACAACGCCCATGGCTGACAGTAGCTCCTCACAGGACACTGATTGGTTCAGTTAGCTGGTAGTTCCGACACAAATGCATTACTTAAGCAAGATTCCCGCATGATCTCGTAATATCGCGAGAATCCAGCTGTCGTGCAAGGTAACCAAACCTATTTCTGCATTTTATAACTCATGAACTAAGTAATCATGATTGTAACATGTAGATAATAATCATTAAGGTTGCTCAGTCAGCCATACTTACTAACTTACTAATTACAGTAGGCCTTCATCTTCTGGTATAATAAATCATTGTTGGTGGTGTCATTATGTCCTGTTTGATCATTATATACCAAACCGAACCGTACTTACCAAATGTGTACAGTAATTCTGATTGAGGCATCATAGACTGTAATAAAGAAATCTAATTTATAATGACCATGGGCCTACATAACACCATTTTTACGACCTTGATAAGTATGTGTAATTAGCATGTTAACATCTGTATGTAGTTTGGTTTACTATACTGGCTCGTTAGTAAATTGCTAACAGAAGGAAGTATGTTGTCACAGTCAGCCCGTGACTTATTGTTTGTTAGTTATTTTCAGTGATTTAAAATTAGAGCAGTCCAGATTATTATGGGATCGATTCAAATATAGCTGATTTGTCAGCTAAACATTCATTCTGTGAATGCTACTCTAGTAGAGTATAACAAAATAGGTTCAAGGTTAGTAATGCTGTTTATGCCTAATTCCTACCCTGCCTGTCATGTAACTTAAAAAAGTAACATCAGAAAAGTTTTGCCTCTTTTAAAAAAAATAGTGCATATAGCTACTATTAAAGGCAGAAAAAAATCTCCCCGGGGGATCATGCCTCCGGACCGCCCCTAGGTTTGGGCTGATCCCCGAATGTTTACTACTTCTGCATCCGCCTCTGGGTGTATAGGCTTCAATCAAGCACAGTTCAGAGTCCTGTCCTATCCACTGCTGCAACAGACATTAATGTGTTCCTCATTTGTCAGACTGTTATAATAATCATTACATGTTTGTAAGTGATTGTGATTGCATTTTGAATGGAGCTTGTAATTTTTTTTTTTTTGTTTATTTATTTGATTAGGACAATGCACATTAATGAACATTTCTGTAAATGCGCCAGTGTTAGCCAGTCGGCAAATTTTCAACTGTAGTCCTAGTTGCCTAGCATGCATGTCTTTATGGTTTACAAGTAAGTACAATGGGAACCGTTAGACTCCAGTAGCTTTAATGCATTCATACTGTACAAACTGTGCAGGCCTACAATTAGAAATTTGAATGTAGATTATAGACTGCTGTCTACAGTGCTTGATATACAGTATATAAGTACACCATTGTCTTGGAAGTTGTGAAATCAAAGCTATTCAGACATTTTTGAGCTGTGACTATAATGCCCTTGGCATCGAGGAAGACAGAAATTCAACCAACCTTTTCAAATAAGATTCCCATGATTTTATGATCACAAGTCTGACAGCTTTATGAATCAACCCATTATTTTAAGCCAAATACTTGATTTTACCCATATCTTGGAACAACATGTTAGACCAGGCTTTTATTATAGCCAGATAAACCTTCAGACATACAGATGGTAAGTGTGTATGCCTCTGTTTTACAGAAGCAGATAAAATCTGGGATGGTCTAAAACAGTACATAAAAAGACAAGGTGGCATGTAATCTGCTGGATGGATATAAATCCTTAATCCCAGATGAGATTTACAAGATGGACAAGATGGTACGCCTCTCTCTCCATCCCAAACATTTAGTTTTTTTGTTTCTTAGTTGCTCAAAAAACACCAAAAGCAAGACTATTTGAAATTGGAGCGCATGTTTAATATTTATTACAAATAAAATCTAGTACAAATTAATCATCGTGTTTATTCGTCCAAAACCGTTTTAAAATGAGCCGATTTTCTCAGTAGAAATATTAGTCATTAAGTTTTATTTTATCAAAGACTGTACTGTTTGACACTTATTTATCACTTGCACATCCGTAACCATCTTCACCATCCAATGTTGGCCACATATATCCTTTTTTCTCTGCAGGAATTTAACTAACCATAACGTCAAACGGTAACAGCGAATGTTCTTTTTACATACAATACAAAAACATAGGATTCAATGGTATTTTGTTTTGGGCTGAGAATGACTATCTGTATGTAATGTGCCCAGTCACGGAAGGCTTGTATCATGTATCACTTGTGCAAGTGCAAGAAGGATTAAAGCAGAGAAAAACAGATTGGCACTTCGATTAGATCACAGGCTTGGGTGCTAAGTCAACTCTCCCATTTCCTTAAAAAGGGATCACAGCAGGACCTGGTCAGGGGGCAAGATGTTTGAGTCATCCCCGACTTTCTCACAGCACATCCTTTAAAGTGTGTGAGATGCATCGTCCCTTTTACTTTCATATCCTCCAGTCAACTTCTTAAGTCTATTTTGATCTAGAGGGGAAACTTCAGTCGTCCACTGATGCAGTTTAGCTTCTGGAATGTAAAAGGGAATTAACAGTCCTCAGAGAGCAAGGCAAAAGAGTCATAAAAGTTTGGGGTTCCTGTTGGTGTCTCAACTATTGTCAACTAGGAGTCTTACCAGAGTCCAGTTCTGGATGAGTTCAGGAACTCCCCAAATGTCATTCACAGCTATTGACGCATAACTTTGAGGCGAATGCATGCTGTGCACAGTAAAAAAAAAAATCAAATGTTAATATGTTTTCTTATTCATACCAAAGGGCAATTCAAAAGAAAAGAAAAATCTCCAAACACAACAAACATGCTATTATTTATGTGACACTTCTCTAAGTTTTATAGCAAGAAAATAGCCCAGTCACGTCAGTGACATATACAAAGGAACATTGAAATTGACAGAAAGCTATTTTTGAGATCTTACCACCAAAACTAGTGTTTCTCAGACATGGAGGCACCAGATTAGGAACATATGTTTCAACTCCTTTGGAGTTGACCTTGGAGCAGGCATTACAATCACTGCCTACAGATGTAAGACTGGAGAATGGTCTGGCTGCAACCATTATCACTCTGCCATAGGGGAAAAATCTCTCTGGCTTGTTTGTATTTCTTTAAACCAATCATAATCGTCTTGGGTGGCGCTAAGCCCTGGATGCAGCGACAGTGCTCTTGCAAAATAGATAGCGGAGATAGAGGAAAAATAGGGGAATACAATGGCGTGTATAATATGCGACCAATGGCAGGCCAACAGATTCTCACTTACATCTCGTAAAATACGGACGCTTGGTCAGATGCCTTTGTCGTTGTTATTGGCGCTAAAAGTCTCCTTCAGCGCCATATAACACGCTTTATCTAAATGCGCTTGGTGGGGACTATTGGCGTCCCTTTTGACGCAGTTATGTTAAGGAAAAGGTTGTGGGTGGGCTTACGTTTCCGTGACACGCGGGAAGAACGTGGAGGTTGGGTTTAGGAAAAGCTTGTGGGTGGGCTTACGTTTCCGTGACACACAGGAAGAATGGGGCGGTTGGGTTTAGGAAAAGAAGAAAGCGACTTTAGCAAACGTGACCCCCGGTCTCCTGGGTGAAAGTCCTGTGTTTGACCCATCCACCACCCCAACCTCCCTACGTGGAATTTCGGCCTTACATACTACTCGCTACCATAGTCGCTCTTAGTGTTACGTCATCTTCAAACCCTGTGTAGCTGCTGCTCTCCCCGCTACGTTATAAAAACACGCTGAAGGGCGCTTTTTTCGTCACTTCAGACACTGACAGCCACTGTCCAAACGTCCGTATTTTACGAGTTCAGAGTGAGAACGGGTTGGGCAGGCTCATACCCACAGTCTAATATACATTAGGAGAGAAAAGGGTCCCAAGTTCTGGGAAATCTTTTTACAGATCCCCTGACTGTGTGCTTTTTTTGTGTGGAGAAAAGGCATTAAATCTTTTAACCAAGTAGATATGCCAGTGGCATTAGGACTCTCCCCATTTAACAACATACGGCATTTGGCTAAAGGGTAGCAAATGCGACAAGGCCAGCTCAGTATTTGGTAAACCTGCCTTCAACAGGAGACACACCAAGGATGGGCACTAAGGCAATTTAGAACTTCAGGAAGGGTGTCAAAAGAAGATGCTCAAAAAGACTCACACTTTGGGCAAGAAGTGTGTGTGTGTGTGTGTGTGTGTGTGTGTGTGTGTGTGTGTGTGTGTGTGTGTGTGTGAGAAAGAGCACCTGACACAGGAATCGTCCATACTGGAAATAATTTCTTCAGTCAGGCCCTAGGATATAGTGGATTCTGTAAATGATCCATAATAAGGCTCATACCGGCGCATGTACAAGTGGAGTTGACCCTAAGCAATACGTCCCTCTACCAGTTTTCGTCCAGCTTTAGCCCCAGCTGCTTTTCCCATATATACTTTTACCAGAAATAAGAAGACAATTTTGAAGAAAGAAGAAGATTATAGATTGATGAAATGTTGTTTTGTGATTCTGGGGGAGACATTATATTCTCTAACAGAGTTTTCTCAGGCAGGTTAGAAAAAGTTTTAAAGTGAGTTTGAAGTAGAGCTTAGATCGGCCCAAAAAATCAAGCCCGAACCTGCCTGAGCCCGAGCACGTTGTTTCCGAGCCCGGTCCGGCCCGACACATTAACTGTAATTATGAGCCCGAGCCCGATTTAAACCCGACAATTTTTTAATACGTGGGCCGTTATAACTGACGTTCTCAACTACAATTCAGAGTTGTTTGAACTGGAGAAATCTGTTTAGAATAATACAACAAGGAGGAAGCATGTAAACTGCGCTGTTTGTTTAGAATGGAACGGATCGCAAGTGGATCCGAATGAAGAAACGTAAAAAAAAAAAAGAAACAATGATGAACAACATATTGTTGTCACTGCCCAGGACTTGTTTAAACTGCTTCCATACCTCCGACTTTCCTCCACACTTGCTCAAAGTTAATTCTCCTGTTTTTCTTTTTTTCTTTACATCTTCAAGCTCCCAGTGTGATGCGTGTGAGAGGAGGAGACTCCGCGCATGACACATGCTGCATTTTGTAACTGCAGCCTAACTTTTGTACACATTTGTTACTTTTATATAGCCTATACATATATTTATTATATTTCTGATTATGGCATAGCTATCTCCCCACCCAAATAGGATAATAAGGTAATGGATAAAAAAAAAAAAAAAAAAATTGCTTGATCAAGGGTCCGGCCCGGGCCCGGCCCGGCCCGGCCCGGCCCGAGGATGTGGCGGAAAATAACGGCCCGAGCCCGACCCGAGGTCCGGTCGGGCTCGGGTCGAGAATCTAAACTCTAGTTTGAAGTTACGTAACTGAAAGTATTTAAATAGACCATGGTTTACGGCATGCATTTTAATGTAAAGCACATTGAGTTTACTTGTAAAAAATGTACCGAATGTGCTGAATAGAAACATTGATCTTTTCAGTTCATAATGACATTGACACACAAGCCAATTTAGTTGCTTCACAAAAAAGTAAACATTATTACCTGTCATTTAGCTGACGCTTTTATACAAAGCGACAATTGCTATAGATCAGAGGTTACACGCCTCTGGAGAAACTAGGGGTTAAGTGTCTTGCTCAGGAACATATTGGTTGATGTATTGCAGTGGGAATTGAACTCAAATCTCCCACACCAAAGGCATGTGTCATTTCCACTGCGCCATCACCACCACCACCAAAACAAATGTAAATAAAATATATTGTATTACCTCCAAACACGGCTGCACAGTAATACCAATAGACTAATAATAAGTACTGCCATAAATCTGTTCTAAAATAATTCACTACGTCATTTATGCATGTTGCATAAAATCCAAACCACTCATAACACCACAACCATTGCATGTGTAGATGTATCTTATTTGGCCTGCGTTTGGAATGCATGCACGACGTGACAAGTCAGTAAAATAATTAGTGTTTTTCTTCGAGAGCTGGAGGGCCAGGAACAATCAAGACGCCAAATTTAACAGCCAATCCAATTTAAATGTGTGCATGTTTGCATGCCTCTTTACAATACTTACTCTTGTCATCGGCTATAGCTTCAATAGATGAGTGCAGAGGAGAGGGAAGCTATTTAAAGCTTTCCAGTTCAGTACAAGCTTTGCACAACCCACAGATGAAGACAAAAAAGCCTTTACACTCCTGTTTTGAATGTAATGAAATAGGGGGTCTCTTCCAAAGAAAGGGTACATTTTAGGAAAAGGCTCTATCGCCTGAGGGTTTGACAGCATCTTTTGACAACAAGGAGGCCTATTTGCAAAACTCATTGATGTGTTAAGAGTACTGGATAACATGTCACCTCACAGCCTAGCTAACTGTCTTCAGGGAGATGTAATTAGTATAGTTGCTTTTGGCTCTAATACATAACAGTTGTGGTATTTGCCAGAGAATTAAGCAATACTAGGTACAGTTTGCCAATATACTGTAAAGGCGGAACCACGGATGTGTTCAAGGTGCAGTAAGCAATGCTGTGCAAAGATTGTTGATATTCAAACTCAACTGCCAAAGAAATTCAGATTCCAGATCCAGATCATGGACAGATATCTACTGACTCTCCCCCCCTCCCTCTCCAACCCAATACACGCACACACCACATGATCAGTTGCAGGTGCATGAAGTGAAGGAGTGGCGTAACTTGGAACAGATCTTAACAACTGTTAGAATCTTACTGTATGCTAGAAAGATGAGCATTTGAGTTGTATTAGATTGGCAGATTTCTATTATTACCAACTAGTAAAACATTGATGATCGCCACCTGTGTAGGGCTGAAATCGTAAAAATTGTGTAGAAATCTATTATAATCATGTTAGTTGTATCTTGTGTAAGGAATTAAAGAAAACAAATTATTTTTGAGTACCATAAAACCCCAATGCTTAAATGATGGACTGATCACATTTTGCTCCTGATGCCCACATTCGTGGGAAAAATAGCTCCCATAACTGTTTATGTGATTGATGTTTGAAGGTTACCAATATTCTTAGGTTAACAATTCATGTCATTGTAGGTGAAGTGTATGTTTTATGGTTTTTACCACTTGAGTTCAACATCACTATGAGTTTTTCAAGGCGTTCTTGTAAAATGTTTATTTAATCTCCTGCAACGTAATACTCTGCAGATTAAAGAATTTTGATCTCTAGATGATGGATTTAGTGTTGTGACTTTGCGGTTACTCCTCTGTCCTTATGTAATATGTGTGGGTGTTTGGGTGTGAAAGATTGCAATTGCCAGCTTATTCTGACTCACCCACTGACTCACACAAACACCTGACTTGTTTAGCCTCAGGTGCAAAAAGTGAACTGTGGCTTCCTCGTTCAACAGCTCATTTGAGGTCTATGTTGAAGAAGCTGTATGCGAAATACTGAAAAATAACAGCGGACCGGGCATTGCTCTCACACACCTCTCACAGACCATTCCCCAGTACGTGAAATACCTCAGTTTTTTCACAGCCACATGCATGCGCAGCTGGACCAGCTATCCAAATCTCAGATTACAACACAAGGAGTGTGACTTACTCCACTATATCTTTACATAGCAAATATTTGTTTGCTGCTATATTAATTTTCTGAGTGTCAGGTCCAGCCCCTTTAAAACCTGGATGTCTATATTTTGATTTAAATGTTAAAATGTTTCTTTTAATATCTTTCAATAGTTTATGTAAATCTTTCTACAGCACAGTCTTATAGATTTCAGTGTGCAATTGGGGACTGCTCCATGCAGTTCTGTTATTCTTCCTATATGCCCAGTAGGCCAAATTCTATTTTTAATATCACCTCTCTTAGATTTGTGCAAATGTCCATACCTTCTAGCCTGGGAACCAGACGAATCTGCAAGCTAATTTTTTATTTGTTCTGGCAGCTATGTCTGGTCCGGCTCCCATTCCTACAGATCCACAACAATTCATGTCATATAGATCGGGTTTGCTACTGTTACGGTAATGAGTTCATAGTCCATAAAAAAACAGGATGGGGCTCATTTATCATAATCTTTAAAGTGCCCATATTATGAAAAAATCACTTTTTCTGGGATTTGGGGTGTTATGTTGTGTCTCTGGTGCTTCCACACACATACAAACTTTGAAAAAAATCCATCCATGCTGTTTAGAGTGAGATACGTTTATAGAGTTTCTGAATGTGTCCTGCCTTCAGTCTCTGGGTGAGCTGTTCAAAATCGGCACGGCTTGTGACGTCACAAGCCGAAACGAGCAGGCTAACTGCAACCATTAGTTCGTAGCGTTAGCATGCTAACGCTCATGCTAACGCTAGCATGCTAACGCTAGCATGCTACCTTGTTCTCAATAGCAAAGCACTGCTACAACACACACAAGTTCACCATAATCTACAAAAGAACTACTTACATGTGCGCCCTCATTTAGAAGTCTCCCAGCTAATCCTGCCTTGTAACTGATCGAAGTTGTAGAAACAGCCTTTCTTTTACTGTCTATGGAGCTAGCTAGCTGACATGATCTACATCTGAGCTACTGCACATGTGCGAGTGCAATCAAAGATAGTACAGAAAAAGAAGAAGAAAAGAGGTCTCACTCTGTAGCTAAAACAGAGACCAGGTGAAAAGAGGATCTGCAGCAGTGAGAGAGAGCGGTGCAGTACAACAAAAATATGGTGTTTTTTGAAAATTAAACCATGTAAACCTATTCTGGTACAACCTTAAAATACAATTATGAACCTGAAAATGAGCATAATATGGCTGCTTTAACATGTATGCTCCATTCAGTGGAACACCGTGATGCTGGTCAAACTTGTTTTGGTCACCAGCCATCCCTATTCCAGATGGAAATAAATGTAATGACATTGATTTTTAAACATAATTCAACCAACTCCGTGAACAGGAGAGAGAGAGAGAAAGCGCGGACGTGAGCGAATGTTAAACTGGATCTTTTATTTGATAATTATTCAGTGTAATTCTGTGCATCGCTATGGTTTAACAGTGAAGTATATGGAACTGCACACTGTGAGGTGAGGTTTCCTAAATGAATGGGTTCTACACAGTAGAGATGCCAACACATCCTAATACCCAAATGACAGAATAGGTCGATTGTCAATGACTCCCAAAATGACATATATGACCGTTGTATTTACAACCATAAATTTAAAGTCTATTTAAGTAATGGGCACAGTTTTTAAACACGTAGTTAATGTTGTAAAATGGAACTAGTTAAGTTTAGGCAAGAGAAGACAACAGACTTACTTAGGGTTAGGTCAACATCAGGGATTGGCTTCAAATGAGTCACGTAAAACTACTAAAATGAGGACGTAACGTGGCATCACGGATGTCATTGTGTCACAGACTAAGGTCCGTAAAACTGATATGATTTCACAAAGGAAACGCACCCTGATCTCCTGAGTGAAAGCCCTGTGTGTATTTAAACCATCCACCACCCCAACCTGTCTCCTTAAGCAGAACTTGGCGCGCTCTTACTTTGTCGCCACTCTTTACTACAGACACAAGAGGTCCCCACCTTACAAAAAAACATAATTATGGGTCGTTATGTGATGCTTGAACTATCGACCTATACGGTCGTTTTCTGGGTAGGGAGGGTCTGACTGAAGCACATTTGTAAGTAATCATCAAGGTTCTTTTAGAAAATTGAACCTGCCTGTCTCTGGTGTCCGCAGGTTGTTGAAATGCTTCAAGTCTTCTCCTTTTACTTTTCTGTACACTATTTTCCTTATAAGTTCCTTTACTGTGCTTCAATTTGTCATTTAGCTGACACCAGGGCCATTGGAATGTTTTCTGATTGTTTTGGATCCTTGTTATCTTCCCTGATTAGGGTGTTTCTACTTTGTGATTTATGAAAAATCCTCATTTCTCCAATTTGTCTGCCAGGCGTGAAAAGATGCAAGTGAGCTTCCCATGCTAACCCAGAGAGTCTGGACCTGCATATCTTAAAATAAATGTTGAGACATTTTGAGGAATTTGTTGGGAGGGAACATGTCAGGAGTGTGAATCTGTAAAAAATACTATTAATCAATCACTGCTCTCATTCCAGTATCAAAAAGTTGAACTTTTGACACTGAATGTTATCAATATTTCATTACTAATAGGTTAAAAGGCTGGTAAAGGAAATTTTATTATTGATTGCCAGATTGTAAAAGACATGTTCATTTAAATCCAGCTAAAGCCATCAAACTCTCATCTCTTTCCTCTTGTTTTCTGTCCTTCCCTGTTTGTCACAGTTTGTCACACAGTATTCCCTTTACGTGATGGTGTTTTTGTTCCAGATGGAACACGGGCAGCAGCTGACCTTTAGACGTAAGATTAAGACTAAATCCATTCTGGCATTGCCAACAACCAGTGAAGTCTGAGTGCAATAGAAATTCCTTTAGCTGGTGCATGAAGCAACATTTAAAATTCAAAACAAATCTTTGAAATCAATATTCACCTGTGTGAGTTTAAAAAGCTTGTCTAAACGAAAATATCATCCCCCCTCCACATCATCTCATTTAATCCACAGCATGTCAAGTTTGTTAAGATGGTAAACATTGCTGCAAAAATATCATTAATAAGCTGCAACTGCCAATGCCAAAACATACAATGGGCAAACCGAAAAGAATAAAAAGAGACATTGAGTCTTACAACCCAAAGACATTTAAGCCTCAGTTCAATGGCTCGGCACTGACCCGGTGATACAGACACAGAATTCATGATTCGTCACATAATGGTAACCTGTTCAGGCCGCAATGCAGCAAAATATTGACCGTGACCCTACCGCCTACCACCTTGTTTTACTGATTGACCCATTGTACAAGTTTCTGTGGAATGCAGTGATGGATTTTCCCCGGTAGCCACTTTTAATTAATCTTTTCTTAGAACATTGTTTCAAAGCTCCAGAGGATTATCATGTGCTTTTTGGCAAACATTAGACAAGCATGCATGTATTTTTATTAGGAAGCAAAGATTCCCGCCTTGCTACTCTGACATAAATACCAATTTTCCCAGAGCTCCTTTCTAAATCAGTCCCTGTAGAAATCATGTTGTGTTTTTTATTTTCTTTCTTTTTTATTTTTCAAATCAACATACATATGTATATTCCAGGGAAAATGGGGTTTGTAGGGGATGGGTTTGGGTGCAGTTATGTATCATGATTGGTCAAACAAGTATAAGTGGGGACAAACATCTGATGGGGACTCACCTCCAATTGGGAGCGTTTGGAGTATACAAGGAATTACATTCATATTGGACAACTGCACATCTCACGATTCACGTCACCATTTGTGCCCTATACATAACGAGTTAGAAGGTGAGAGTGTGGGGGTCGGGTGGTGGGTGGGCACATAGCATGTCTGACTTTCATGCAGAAGACTGGAGTTTTTGTCCCATCTAAATGGTGCGATGCATGCAGAGATGCTCTTACATCTCTGAGCTAGAGTCCAAGTCAAGTCTTAAGTTTCTGAGCTAGAGTCCAAGTCAAGTCTTAAGTTTCTGAGCTAGGGTCCAAGTCAAGCCTCAAGTCTCTGAGCTAGAGTCCAAGTCAAGTCTCGAGTCTCTGAGCTAGAGTCCAAGTCAAGTCTTGAGTGTCTGAGCTAGGGTCCAAGTCAAGTCTCGAAGTCTCTAAGCTATGGTCCAAGTCAAGTCTCGAGTCTCTGAGCTAGGGTCCAAGTCTTGTGGCTTGTGGCCCAGAGGTAAAAGGGTTGCCCCACATCCATAAGGTTGGTGGATCAATCCCAGGCTCCACATGTCAAAGTGTCCCTGAGCAAGACACTGAACCCCAAGTTGCTCCCCAGATGCTGTATGTATAACTGTCCACTGCTCCTAATACTTAGGATGGGTTAAATGCAGTAATAGAATTTCACTACATTGTACTGTGTGTATGTGACGATTAAGGAATAAAGTTTGTAGTTTGTTTGCTTTAAGTCAAGTCTCAAGTCTCTGAGCTAGAGTCCAAGTCAAGTCTCAAGTCTCTTGTGATTATAATACGTGTTGTATTCAGGCTGATTAGAACATGGCATAGCTATATACAAGGAATTCAAAGCATGTAATATATTTTTTGACTTCTTTATCGCTTAGCATACAGTACCATCTTGGATTAGTTGTTTGGTATAAAGTCACGTTAAACAGGCTATTGCAATACGACAGAAAACACCGAGAATGCTTTACTTTCAAGTTAGTAACTGTATTTTGCCTCGTAACATGAACATACAGTACACACCAAATATTGAGGTGCTAAAGAAGAAAGGACTTGCATGTCTGTTGCTGAATCATAATGACAGACCTTGCCTCCTATTGTGCAGGCTCTATGGGGCCATAAGAACAAATACAAAAAAATGTTAAACCTCACAACACCGTAATTAACTTCTTCACAATTAGTGCAAACTGCAAAACATCACATTGTAGCTATATGCAAAACACTATTGCTGCCAAAGAATGTGAAATATACTGTTATTCCACAAACCACACAACCATGTAATGTGCACTGTGTCTACAACTAATGACTAATTATATTAGTGTAAGTCAACACATCGCCCAGACTCTCAAACACAGTGTAACATTAACTAAATAAAACTTTAACGTTATATGATCAACAACAAACCTGTAACCTGTTTGCAGCAGACGTTAATAATGAACCTGGTGGCAGCCAGCGGGACACAAATGATTACGTGATGGGCAAAAAATTCATCTTTTAATAACATCTAGCGAACGACAGTCCGAGTAAATCTCCTGTAGGTAGTAGTTAAAGCAAGAAGCAAGCTAACATTAGATGGCCAATGCTGAGGTAAACATGTCTGCTAACCCATCAGGGTGCTTTTTCAGGTGCCTGATAAAGTGAGATGTGGTTGAGTCAGAATCCTTTTTCTTGATACCACATATTTGCATTCAGCACTTCTTTTGTTTGGGCCTTGTTGTATGGAGTTTTTAAAGCCAAAGCTTCTGATGAATGGCACAGCAGCTGCCGGTGCGGTCTAGTTGTTTGTTGTCCTCTCTCACGTGTAGCCCCGCGCAGCTGATACGTTAGGTATTACATGTCACGTAGGTAGGATATAGGTCACACAGGGAAGCGAATAACATTCAGCTCATCAGACGTTTCCTAAAAATAAAGATCGTTCACGAGTCCTGCAAGTCCGAGTCAAGTCACTGTGTGTACGACTTTAGTTCGAGTCTCAACCTCGAGTCCCCATCTCTGGATGCATGTGAGATAGTTCAAGCAGCAAAATTTCACCATCTCTCCCTCTGTCTTGTCCAGTCCACTGCTGCCCTGCACCGGGGGAAGCTATTTTATCATCACACTCCTTAATATCTCATCTAAACATATCTGCAGGGAGTGATGAGGTCAGATGCCAAAACACTGTATTCTGCTGTTATAATAATCATTTCAAAGTTGAGATGTTTGTCTGAAACATTTTTATGCTTAACATTTAATGCTTTTATGTTTCTAGCACTGGCCTTAACCAAGGGTTTACTGTAGTTGCCTAACCCTAACTATGCCTGAACCATAGTGTATTTGCCATAACCACAAGCTTTCACTAACCTTGACCATACTGTTGTTGCCAGTTTTAAAAAATGTCACTGAACATACTCCAGAATTTGTACATAATCATCCAATAGCCTATCAATATTCTTGTTTGTTTGCAGGTTGTTGTGGGTAAACCACTAAATGTTAAAGTTTAGAGAGCAAGTGCCTTAGATCACTAGGCCAAAATGATGTCCCCAACACTGTTTTTCGTTGAGGTTGGGGTTAGGCATGTATTGTAGATAGTTATGGTCAGGGTAAGTAGAAGGTTCAAGTTAAAGGCTGGTTGTTGTTCCACCAACAATCCTTTACCGAAGGGATGCTTTTTGTTAAACTAACCAACTACATCTGACTTAAGTGGAAGTAATCAGGTCTGTGTGACAGGTTTCAACATGTTTCTTCTACAAACTTTTATTACTTTAACTTAGTTTTTGAAAAAGTCATTTAGGTGTGGCAGACTGTTGTAAATAGCCTACTGCAGAAGAGCAAGTCAGATACGAAAATCAGAGAGGTCTCAAAATCGAAATGCTTTGTTGATGAATTTGTGAACAAAACACAGCCCCATAGTTGGCAAATTAATCAAAACAGATTGTTTTCTAAACACGGTAATTCTTTAGCTACCACATTGCATGCATGTAACAGAAGTTTAGGCTTGTTGATGTTTCTTGCTGAAATCACCTTGTGAGTTTTAGTCAACTTTTACCTCAAAGTTTTAACGTACTCAGGCTTGTAAAATTAAATGAAGTCAACTAACGTATTTATGTTTAAGTGCAGAAAGCTAGTCTTGTGCGTTCATAAAGCCTGGATATACTGTACATTACGTCCTAGACATTAGCATCTCCAAGTCAATCTGCCAGATGATGTGCTTATCTATGGTATTCATTACATATTTTTTGTGCCACATCTGAGAAAGAACAGGTGTCTTTCATGTCATAATAGTAAAAGAGGGAGGTAGCTTTTGTTTGCATTTTTTTGTCAGCTAGCTTTCAGTATTATCATGTTACCGCATTGAAATCAGTCAAAAGGGAGAATGAGAGATAATATGGCAACACCCATCCAACTCCTTTTGTCGATGCATTTGCAAATAAAGTGTCCAATGTTGTCCAATACTTTTTAAGGACATAGAATAGGCCATAACTTCTTAGTAACTTACAACTAAACGTGCCTAAAGATGCTCGTTTTCATGTAAGTGTGAGCACATACATATACTGTATGTTTCTAAAATTTCATATACAGGGGGGAAAACACAAGAATATAGCTGGTGCAAAGCATATTGTGCAACGTTACGGACGCTTCTGTGTGGTTCATTGATCCCACTCTGATTAAAATAACAGCTCACCAGATGGTCTGATTAAACCTGTGGCAGCCCTCGTGTGGGGGCGAGACGCTGACCAATGTTCCCTTCGGTGCGGAAACACAGTTGCATAGAAATGGGATCCTCTCCAGAAATAAAAGGCTGGAGTTAAGTGATTCATCCTCAAGCTGAACAGGCCTGAAAGCAGCATTCAGGAGCCACTGAGTCACACTGTGGAGGGGTGACCTTAGATCAGATGACGGGGGCTGGAATAGTCGCGCACTCTCACTCTGCACCGAGGTGACACTGAACAAGAGCTCTCAAGGCCCCCTTGTCTGGGCGATTCATCCACACTCCTCCCCCCTCCTCCCCTCGGTCCCTCCTCCCACACAGGTGATGCATCTCCCTCTATCACTGTCTGTCTCAGTATTTTGTTCGTTGTTCGTTTGTCTTCCACTCTCTCTGCCTATAACCATTTCATTCACTCTGCTTACATTTCTAATCCCAATGCTGTTTTGGGCTAATTTTTGTATTTGGTGACACCTATGATGTTAACACAGTATTGTTTTTAACTTTTTGATTGATGTATTTGTAAGGGACTATGTGCTAGTGCTGGGCTATATGTTTCAAATTAATATAATATTATTAAGAAGGTTTTTCCAATATCAATGTATATCACAAGATGACAAATGTAATTAAAATCACACATGAAATGATGTAATGGATGTACAGTGTTGTGAACTATTTTCCATTGTTAGGCAATACATCAGATTTTTTATTTTAGTCATGTAGGACTGAAAAGGTTATGAATATCCGATCATAATATAACAATACGATTCTACTTATGGATGGTAAGTTGCCTTGAGCTTTGAAGTTCATTATTAACCTTGGGATCAGTAAGTGTGAATAAATAATCTCAACTCCAAATCCACTTGCTAGTTTTACAATTAACAGTTGTTCCTTTTGTGATGAAAGCTCAAAATTCGGCAAATGTGTTGATCAAAATGTTGGGAACAAAAGTGGATATTGGGCGCTCACAAACTTGCACCCCAAAGAAAGTCCATAGAAATGTGAATGAGTTTTATTTGGTTGTCAGGGTTACTATGATCTAGATTATGTCGGTTATTGCATGTGAGTCCAAAGGGATGGGAAAGTTGGACCAACCGCTGGTGACCATTTAAAAAAAAAAAGACACCAACGCTACCAGCAGTTGGTCAAATTTTTCTTCCAAATAAAACTGTCAATCACAATTCTATGGGCTTTTACAAAGTAATCAGTCATTCAATATATTTTATTTCATTACATAGTGCTGTGAATCAGTAAAAACGTAGTACTTTGTCAGATGGTGGATTTTAGAATGAACATTGTTTTTTATTTATTTAGAAAAGTACAGAAGTACAGACGTAACGTACCTATCATCATGTAGAATGTTGACATCTCATTGATAAAGTAGGAGTAGAAGTATTAATACTATAGTACAAGTAAGTAGTAGTACCAGAAAGAGTAGTACTAGTTGTTTAAGTAGAATTCATTAGTTTGGTGGTAGGTCTTAGACAACCCTAGAGCCTTCCAGCAGCTGATGGTAGCTGGCCCTTAGGTTGAAGCACTGCTGTGGATCAAGCAGTCAAGGAACACAGGTTTAAAGGGTAACTACCGTTTTTTTTCAACTTGGACTCTATTTTCCTATGTTTTGTGTCTAGTGTCTAATGGGAACGACAATCTTTGACATTGGTCCAGTATTAAGCGAGATCACTGCAGTCGGCAGCAGCGAAACAAGCTACAACATAGGTTAATAGGGCAATTGTCCAGCTTGTATTTACCTTCACAAAAGTGCTTGTTTTGCCACTGACAGGCTCAGATTATTATTCTAAGTGTCTGATGTTATGGAAAGGATCCCTTCAGAGATAGACCTTTAAAACCTCTTTGAGACCTTTCTGTTTAACCAGAAACAGCTCTGAAGTCGCTAGCGCTAAACATATTTTATTTTACGTTGCTAAAATTACTGTTTATTTACATAGAGTCTGGTGGGTTTGGTAAATGCAGTTTCGCGGATGTTTTTATGTTTATCTGTACTCTTTAACAGAAAGGTCGACCTCCTTAGAAATCCTTTCAATAATGTTGTCAGACACTTAGAATAATCTAATCTGAGCCTGCCAGTTAGACAATTGCCCTATTAACTTTCATTGTAGCTTGTTTCGCCGCTGCCGACGGCAGTGATCTCGCTTAATACTGGACCAATGTCAAAGATTGTTGTTCCCATCAGTCTCTTAGAAACAAAAACATAGGAAAATAGGTTGAAAAAAACGGTAGTTACCCTTTGAAGTTTAAAAAGTTGGGTTTATCTTCCCCAAAACAAAAATTCAACAAAGCAAATAGGTAAAGAGTTATAGGGTCGTTAAAAAAAGGTCAACAAAACATGACTCTACTTCTCAAATTCTGAAAAAAACCCTCAATCAACAGACCCCTTAAATGAGACGTGAGGGATACTTATATACAAACTGATCACACCAATAAACACACAGAGGGGAGGACAACATTGACAATAACTAAAACTTGCAGAAGAAAACCCTGACCCATTGCCTGCTGTCAGATCTAATAAAGTAATTTCAAACCAATCAAACTAAGGTCTTTTATGTTACATTATGTGACTGCAACTTAAAATAACTCAACACTCAAAGTGTGGTGATGTGGGTCAGTGTGTACCACCTTAAACCATCAATTGTGTGGCTGTGGCCACCACAAGCGCTGATTGAGGACTGAATATGCACACCAGCTCATGGGAAGAAAAGATGAGGTGCTCCACCACAACCAGCAAGTGTGCAGATAGCATTTAGAAAAGATATCTGCTCACTCGTCAATGTCATGGAGAAACCGGGCAACCCATTCGAAGAGAAGAGCGAAGACCTGCTTCTCCATCAGCAGTGGAAACTGTTAAGAAGACATGGAAAATTGGCCAAAAAACTGTTCCAAGCATTCACAAATCTTGTGGAGAGAACAAAGCCTATTGATCACCAAATCAAATTGAATCCAAGTTAAACTGTTGGCTCAACAAAGACGACAAGTAAAGGAAAAGCAGCAGCTGACATCAATAAAAAGTGATGTTGAATCTACATTAGCTGTCAAACGAGAAATGGAAACCTGGAAGAGCATGAGAACCAAGCATGGCCCCCAGCGCTCTCCGATGGAGGAAGATTACGACTTTGGACCAAGAGAGACCTTCTGACCTGCCTGAAGAGCCTGTACCCAGCTCAGACTAAAGCCCCTGATGCTACCTGTGTAGTTATGACGGGATCCAGATGATGAAGCCAGCAGGTGTCAAGACATTTGATGAATATTCCCAGCTGGTATTCATCCCACATATCTCTTCTCAGCTGTGCAGTATGTCACGCTTGGACCTCTTTTGGATACGGACAAAGATGACTTAATAAAACATAAGGCTTTTGATTATTAGCCATGATGTCTTAACCATACATGTTAGACTTACCATGAGCTACGAGATTGGGAAAAAAGGTTTATGCCCCTGTAGAAGCTAGATGTTACTTTGATATCAACCTTGTTTTAAGAAAAACATGTTTTATTCACAATGTCATGGAAATGTTAACCGCACCCACAAACGGCAATAGCGAGCTGCAGGAAAAAAAGGCAGCATGGTCAACATGGAAGTCGCTGGCTGAACTGACAGATGCACTACTGATGCTGGTGGATAGACCACAGGAGATCCCAGATGATGAGCAGCATGGCATGAGGTGGCAAAATAAAGGCAAATTCATCCATCCATTTTTCACTGAACTGCCTTTCGACATTTGCTGTCCTCACTCATCTTTGGCATAATCTGGCAAATCCAGTCGCAGCCCCACACAGGCCAGGTGTATGCAGGGACATTTTATATTTTGATATTTTGTATGCACTCTGGCACCTTATTAACATTCAAAGTACAAAATGTTTCAATGTGAGTCAATTTATTTTCATTTTAAATTACAAAATGGTCGGCGGGCCACCTGACACCCTATCAACAGTAAGTTGAGTATCACTGGTATAAACAGCTCAAAATTTGAAAGTACGATGTGGAGGAAAAATCAAAGTGATGAATTCAGACCACACCAGCAGAAACAAAATTAACTTGTTTTTATTAATAGCCTGCTGTAAGTCATAAAACTAATTGCACTTGTGTTGTCTTCGACCTGATTGTAGCCTGTTAGCTGAAAATAGTCTGTGGTGACCCGGTTATGCAAGTGCTTTGTTTATGTAAACAGACAGGAATAAAACCTTAACCCTGTATGGCCAATGGCTGTGTGTGCAAGTCGCTCGTCTCTTTGTCTCTCACCGTCTGTCCCTCTTGCCATCTCCCCCCGCCCTCAAATAAACTTCTATCTCTACCTGTCTATGTCTCCTTCTCCTCCTCCCCAGCTTCAGTGCTTCTGAGGGGGGCCTTCTCGATTTCCCTCCTGCCCAGAAAAATCAATATTGGGAGGCGGCCTGAAAGACCTTTCACAGGAGTATTACAGCACAGCCCGGCGCTCCGATAAGCCTCCTGTTACGTCCTCTCGGGACGGGGCTGGCCAGGCCCGCGCTCCCCACCTGGGGGGAAAGGCATTCTCCTCCGGCCGCAGGGATGAGCGCCATAAAGGGCAAGACGTGGATCACAAGTCTATTGGTGTGGGCTATTAGTAACCTTAGAGCCCCTGACCTGTGACTAGGGTCCTGTTCTGATTCCCACAAACGCACTCACAGACAGAGTGGGAGGGGACACTCACAAATAGACAGTTTATGACGATAAAGAGCTTTGTCATGCACTCAAGTGAGTAGATAATATGTTTTTGTTGTTGTTGTTGTTGTTGTTGTTGTTGTTAATGTATGTGCCAACACAGTAGAGCAGGGAGCAGAGTATTCACAACTTTGCCTTGATGAACCTATTTCACTGCCTTTGCCTTTATTGACTGTTGTTTTCTGCCCTGCCTCCAACACACACGCACACACACACACACACACACGCACACACACACACACACACACACACACACACACACACACACACACGCACGCACAGGCTTGTGCACATGAACACCTGGACTGGAATGATAATTCAGTCCGGGAATCTAACAGCAGTCCACATCAATACCCACACTTTCACAACAGCTCACATTTACTGTAACCCTCTTTTTGGTTAGTCTTATGATGGTCATTCTAATGCTCATGGCTATGGCTTTTCTCAAACCTAGGAAAGCCAGACATCCTCTGAACGCCATGTTCTCTCGTTGATGGTTGTAAAGTTTCATGAGGTTGTGATCCTGGAAGTCATTTCAAACAGTGAGGTCAAGTTTCAAGAAAATGGATTTCCTATAATGAATGGCTACTATGATCATCACACATTAATGCAATTAGGCTCACTGATTCCACAGGAGTCTCAGCTTTACAGTCATACCCAATTTATGCAATTCCAAGACTGTTTAGGGACCACAGCATGCAGAAATACAAATACACCATTTTAGAATAGTCAAAAATAACTTTGTACTGCATGAGAAAAACTGCATGTGATTAGTCATAGAACCCATTTAAATTACATATATCTTGAGGTGAGAGGTCAAGGGACCCCTTTCAAAATGGCCGTGCTGATTTTTCACCTTTAGCCTATAGCTTTGAAACGTTATTTAGCCCACTTTCTGACAATTCAGGTCAATCAGCTGGCCAGGCGACCGGTGCTCTCGATTGGCTGGACGCAATCCAATTTTCGCTAGCGTGATTCACGAGGACAAAAATGTGAAAAAAATATAAAAAATATGCTCAACAGAGGCCCAATATTCAAAGTAGCTATGACACATGCTGGCACAGGTTTATGAAGGGGCTGGGAGTTACAAAGTGTTACAATTAATACATGACAGCAGTTATATAAGTCCATCCAAATAATCATTCTTTCTCATATTCTCTAAAACCATTGAAGAAGCATTAACCCTGAAATACTTGCTTTTTAAATTTAAAGTATTTAGAACTCAAGTAATGCTAAGCCAGATAACGTTTGGTCTGTTGAGTGGAAATGACAAATATAAAAGCCTAATCAAATCTGCAGTATCTTCTCTATGACAAGAATTCATGACTAAATAAGCAACATTCTCTGCTAATCTGCTTCATCAAGACTTTTTCGGTGTGGTTTGATCAAATTTGATTGACAGTGACCAAACAACCCACCAACTGTCATCTGATTTTGATTCAAATGCTGCTAAATCCTGATAATTGCATGGAAGTAAATTACATCATATTTTTCCAGCTGAGCCCCGCCTACCTCAAACCAGTGAGAAAATCTTGAAGAAAAACACAAATACAGTTTTCTCATGTGAAATAACCCAAACTGCTCTAACTTTGGCAGACATGTGTGTGGGATCTCGTTAGCCACAGTAAGAGGCTGATTAAGAAATTAAGGTTTCACATCAAATCGAGCTTTTACAGGACACACACATGATTTTGATGACAATCAATGTCACAGATATTGACAGCTATATTTGGCCACATTCCCCCAAATTTGGTGTAGTTCTTAAATAAAAATACTATCTCTTTTCTTCAGTAGACATGTCTGCGTTATACATGAATATTCTGGAAAAACAAATACTTCAGGCACTATATGTGTTACTATCCATTTGCTCGTAATGTTGGCGGTGAAGGAGGGAAGCTGTTAGCTACCACTCTACAGTTGCACGCATTGTTATTTCTGGATACGACCCACAGTTAAATCCCTTTCCAAAGTGACTCCACATGAACTGCTGTTCAGATACAGTCGTTTCTCCTTAATTATTTTTCAGAATTGTTATCTAAACCAGAACTGGTGGAGAACCTTGAGGCACATTTGTCTTCGGCTGAGACAAAGCACAAACAAATTTTTCAAAAAAATAAAAAAACAAACCCCCTTTTTTGAACACATATCCAAGTCACATTCATGGGTACATAAGGGACAAATCCATCAAGTGCGCTCACACAAAGAGCTAACACACTGTGGTCCAAGTTCAGCTGGCTTACAGTCACAAAAACAAAAAAGGTCTGGTTGCTAAATGATTTTTCTTCATCAGTTTGTGCAGCTGGGAGCCATCTAAGGGGAAGGATGGGAAAGCGGAAGCTCCTGGCTGTGAGGTAGAAACTAAATTCCCAGATCCCATGCTGTGCAAGAAGCCCATAAACTTTTGTCTCCATCAACTCAGAGATGTGTTTATTTATATCAAGGGAAGGATCATGCTGCTTTTTTCAGCACTGCCTGGATTCATGTTTCTACAACTGCTCTGTCACACCTGTTGCCATAGATACCAACTCTTAGTTTCTCTCACATATTCTGGTGATAAAATCTGCTGTATTTTAAATGTTACAACTCAAGGCTGAAGTTGTTTTAATTTTTTTGCCATGCTTCCTCGTCCTGTTTCATTGCAATCCTGACCTCCTGACCCTAGAATTTGTACTCAGCTTCCTCTTATAGCACTAGGGGAAAAACCAAAGTCATGGAGCTGCGGTCGCTGCCAGGACGTAATTATTAAAGGGCAATTGAATCACTCATGGTCATGGGAGTGCCCTTTGAACCAATCATTTGTTCTGTAAGATTTATTAAACTAGCACAACATGATTCAGGAGACCTGTGTGACCCTGGGAAACAGCTGAACCACATGTCGTCCATATACACGCCACTGGCTGAGGTCAGTCGACTTGTTTATGTCACGCTTCAGTCATGCTTTAGTATGCCTATTTACAATGACACAATTACACATTCATTGTAAAATGTCTATGAACAATGGACTTTTCACAGCCTTCCTGTTGTTTCCTGATAGCAAAGATGAAATCATGACGTTGGTCAGTGATGTATATCCTTAGCGTCCACAAAGCAGTTGATAAACCAGTTCTATAGAAATCCCAAACCACTGGCCAAGTAAAACGAACACATGAGTCTTAGGATTAAGATGATAAAAAGGAATGGTCTCTGTACAATGCCAAAATGTATTATAGCCAATATGTCAAATTCGAAAATTCTGCCATTTGTGCCTCCAGTGGTAGTATAAAAAAAATACATGTTCTCCAAACAAAAACTTGCAGCACTATATGTCAAAATAGTTTGAAAATGCTACAGTATAATGGCATTAAAGTCTATACACTGTGGCAATACATTCTCCTAGACATTTATCTTATAGGTGTGCATATATTATTTTGTAAATATTGAGTGAAAGGAACATATTTAAACAAGGTAAAACTACTTTTTGGACCAGTGATAATACCAGTGATAATACCATTCTCTGTTCTCCCATTAATTGCTCCATAACAACCCTACTGAAAATCCATTGATTATACTGTATTAGCAGGTATGCAGAGGAATAGATTGGGTCATGTTAGAACAGACGCAATTCTCTTTGTATCCTTAAATTCAGGAAGGAAACAGAACTAAACAGGATTTGTGATATTCAAAACTAAGGCTTAATTCCATGAAATACATAGGCTCAAGAATTGAGCCTTGTGATACACCACACTTGGTCAATGATGTACAAGGGAAATTGGCAGTTTTCTTTCTGTCAAATAACCCAAGAACCGTCTAGAACAGTCCTTGAAATACCAACCCATTAAAAAAATTCCACAATGCTGCACATGAAGAAATACGCACTTCTGAACAGGCACAAACAAAATCTGCATATTTGTTTTCACAGTTTTCAGTAGTGATCCAGAATGAAAATCTGCAGAATTTAGTGTACTGTTTTCCCGCTTGGGGGGTGTAAACTGACTTATCATTAAAGTAAGCAGGGTTGTTCTTCCCTTTTAGCTTTTCTAAGAACAGGGTTAGGTCTAACAACATTTCACTTTTCGCAACACTAGCAGGGTAGCCTCACAAACTAACAACCTCAAGGACAATTAATTCATTAATTAATTAATGGGTGAATAGTTCAAAGGGATTTATAAAGTTTTATTAAAGCATAAGCTATGTTTTTCCTAACTGCTTTGTGAGGTTAACTTTGGTTGAAACGTGTTCTGAGAAATATCTTTATAGCTCTAGATTTGTAATAACTATTTCATTGCGGCAACATATTCTCTATCTCTAATAGAATATTGACAATAGTGCTGGGCGATATTACCATATATATCGCCAAAACGAAATAAAAATGTCTATTGTAAATATTTGTTCGACCACGATTTCGAAAAACCAGCAGGCGAATTCGATTACGGCAATATTTACGTAATTTAGACCAGTGATTCCCAACCAGGGGTACATGTACCCCAGGGGGTACTACTGCTTTTGCCAGTGGGTACGTGGAAAGATTGTGGAGTAGTTCAACTAATTTGAAAAAATAGACATTATGATTTGATTGGAAGAATATATCCACATATTCAGAGGTGGAAAAAGTACTAAAATATTGTACTCAAGTAAAAGTACCAATACTTTGATGAAATATTACTCAAGTACATAAATGGGTTAGAACCTAATGTTCACAGCCCAGACTAGCAGCTAGCTTCTACACACCTAAGTAGCCCGTATGAGCTAATTAGATGTATGTGAATTAATTTAGCCAGTCTCCTACATACAGGGGTGGACAATTAATTTTCCCAAGGGGCCACATGAGAAACAGGGACTGTTGTGGAGGGCCGGACCAATAGGCTAAACTCAATTCTGCTCAATATTAATTTTATGTCAGGCGCCACGTTCTCAAACGTCTTTTTTCTCTGGGCATATTAGTGCAGCAGAGTCCACCAAACACTCTTTAATAAACTCCCTTCAGAAAATGGCTTACTGTTTTTGGCGATTTTGTGGGATATCACAAAGCTGGTCTTGACTGCTGCATCCCTGGATGCCTTGTTGCTTTTGTAAAGCTTCAGATCTCTGTGCCTGCTCTGCATCAGTCAAGTTGTTGTATTTTTCTGCGTGTTTAGTATTATAGTGGCAATTCAAATTATAATCCTTTAACACAGCGATCTGTTCACCGCAAACTAAGCGCACGGCTTTACCTTTGACTTTAGTAAATAAATACTTAGAAGTCCATGTTTGGTTAAAAACTCGGCACTCTGTATCAACCTTTCTTTCTTTCCCATGAGCTGACATTTTCTGAGGGATAACAGCTCATTCACGTTCATGCTAATGTCTGTAAAAATCGGTATTTTAAAATACAGATTTTAAAATGTACTTGAAAAATACAAAATACACAAGAAAACTACTCAATACAGTAACGTGAGCAAATGTATTTCTTTACTTTTCACCTCTGCACATATTAACATTAAGTCAACTGTAACACCTGAACACTACATGTTGCAGTTACGTAGAAGTGTCTGAAAACTAGTTAGCAAGCGAGCACAGAAGTTTAAATAAAAGAAATGAATACATGGTAGAAATAACTAGTTGAAAGTAATGACTAAACAGTTTGAATGATTAGCTAAATTAATGGCAAAATAGTTAAAAAAGCTAAAAGTTGAAATAGTGAGCTAACAGTAATGGCTTAAATTAACGGTATTGGATATACTGTATGGTTGAAACATTCAGCTTCACTCCAAGTAGTAGTAGCAGTAATCATATTAATGTTAGAAAATAACTACCAATCGGAAAGCAAACCATTACAGTGCTTTGACCATTAAGGAAGTGCAATTCATTTTTTCCTCACAGAAAATTAAACATCAATTCATCATAACTAAGGCTTCTCATGCTGTATGTGTTAAATGTTGCATAAAAGCAATAACATACTCAAGATAGTGCAAGGTAGTATAGTACAATTTTGGTATTGTGAACTGGGCGTAGAAAGAAGACTGAAGGCCAAGCACTCCCTTTGGCTTTATTAAGACCTAGTCATGAAGGAGCTTCAAACACACATTTTATAGTTCTACTCTTTTGGGATAGTTGAAACCTTCAGGGCAAGCCATGTGATTTACCAGTGTGTAGGAGAGGACATTTGTTTTCTTTATTATCTTATGAACATGTCACAAAACACATTATTCTAGGCAGCTTTTTCAAGCACAAAAGCACATTGCTGAAGAGCACAAGCTTTTTTTTTGGACACATTTTTCCGGAATCTCAGAACTGCCATTATAGGATTTTAGAAAAGAAACCAAATTATTCTGTGAACAACAGAAAAATGTTTTTGTTTTATTACTTTTACATCTCCTTAATAATGTAATTTAGAAACTAACAAATACATCCAATTTAGGATTAACGTGGCAAACATACAATGCATGACTAAACGTGTTGACTTCTTTCCCAGAGGTAGGTGGGTAATTACAGTCACAAGTTTTCACCTTAGGTATTTTACCTAAAGCAAATGTTAGGAAAATGAATGTCCTCCCCCTCCCCCCTGAGTTTCATTCTGTGCTGATAGGATCACACAGCACAGAAGCTTGAATATAAATCCTGAACAACAAACAAACCAAAAAATAACAATTTAATGAATATGTGTACTTTATTCATATCTCATATATGTTTCTTTACATTTATACAAAAATACAGAAAACAGTAGAGTTTTTACCCAGAATACCAACCGGGCAATAATTATATTTGCTTTTTGGCACCCAGTCTTATTTCCTGCCTAGAGCCATTTGAATCACCCACTGAAGTGAGTGAGATGGATTGGATCCCTTTAGCCCGAAAGCACTGTTCAGGATGCAACTTTGTTCAGACCACACAAAAAACCCACATAGGAACAGTACTTAAGGGCAGTCATTCTCTCGATTAATGCATGAAATTGCTTGGTTTCTGGCTTCCATGCATTAGACATGCAGACTTTGTGGCTCTCGCATAGACAGGAAAATGGGAGACCATGTTATTTATTTTCCGTTCACAGCTTAGACCTGTTGCAGCTCATGATATTCATAGACTATGTATAAAAAGCAACTTTTGACAGAGTATACCTTGTTTGTTAGTTTGGTTGTGGCTAGACTAGCCTGTGTCTCTGTCAGAATACTGGGGACTGCAGGTAATAGTCTTCATGTTGAGGAGAGAAACCTAAAGATGATTAAAGTTAAGAGTCTCAGGTCTAGACTGCCATAGATAATATGCTCCAATATTGTTCAAAAATGCATTTTTTGAATAAAAACAATTGGCTAAACACTATTAAATAACAGTACTTACTTTCCCCACACCACTAATTTCAGATATTCCTGGTAAAAGTAAAAAGTACTGTTGATGTGGACTATATGAACACCCATGTGGTATTTTTTTGATAACACAGAATTAGTTCTAAACTGCCATAGAGAATATGGCACATATTTTAAATGTCACTAATAAAGTATTGTTTAAAAATGCATTTTTGAATAAATAAAATTATCTTGCAGTTAAACATAAACAATACTGTACCACACCAATGAATTCCACCTATTGATGCTGAAAGGTCTGAACTATATGAACACCAATGTGGCATACTTTTTTTTCAAAGACATATTTTGCACAATATACTCCTCCTATAAGAAAATTCCCAGCATATAGTCCCAAATACACATGAAACAAGCATAGTTACCAGTTGAACCGTTTCCTAAAAGTTACAAAGGCTAAAATGTAATGAACGGACAGAAATGTCACAGCCACTGCGGGCTTTTCTGCCGATAAGAGTTTTTACATACTGAAGCACTGATTTCCGAATCAACTGGGCACAGGTCAACCCATCTAAACTGTCATGAGTTCATTTTAAAAAAAAAGAAGAAACGAGAGAGAGATATTGGGGATCATTCTGATCTGTTGGGTTATTTATTCTAATCTGCCCTGTACTTATCTTTCCGCTTTCTGCTACCACACAGAAACATATGATAAACATGACATTTACACACATAGTCAATCACACTAATTAAACAAGGCACAAAACCAAGAATGGACATGGTACAACGTAAGACCACAAACATGATAGAAATACTCAAAATAGATATAGAAACAGATGTTTGTGTCCTGCCACACTGTCATTGTCAGCTATTCGCAGAAGGGCGGCCTGATGGGAAAGGCCACAGCCAAGGTGCCCTGTTCACACTCCTACCTCGTTACTGATTGTCATCAATAGTCTACATAATCTCAATACCTAGTATCCATCACAAACC
Organism: Sander lucioperca; assembly: GCF_008315115.2. Taxonomy (NCBI): domain Eukaryota; kingdom Metazoa; phylum Chordata; class Actinopteri; order Perciformes; family Percidae; genus Sander; species Sander lucioperca. Next base: position 22,550,501 of record NC_050179.1, on the reverse strand, counting down.
TACTTTTTTGCGTTAGGCAAGGCTTTGTGGGAGTCAACTTGTTTAAATATTTTAAACCTGTTGCCTTTCTCCTGACAGCTGTTATCTCTAAGACTGGGAGCCCCTCCAGCTCCTAAATGGCTTCTGCAATTGCAATAGCTACATACATGTGGATTAAACATCAAATCTGATGGAATCTCACGCAAACTATTTGGATTTGACTTCCAGGGAAAGATTTCCCTTTACATGGATCTTTGTACACCGGAGAGAAACAAAGGAGGACCTTTTGACAGTGCTACAGTTCAGTATGTGAAGGAGATGACAGTGCTTTTCCTTTGACAGTGTATTATGGTGCAACTTTAAGGCAAAATTGATATTCCTATGTGGCGAGCTTTGAGGATTGTGAGAATAACTAAGGTGCATGTCTGTAAATTTCATAAACAGTGGTATCACTCTTAAGCATTTCATTAGCATTTGAATCTTGATTAATGCAATAAGCTTTGCCAAATTGTTTTTTTTTATTATACAAGCACAACACTGATACCAAAGGCAAAGTCAGTCCTATAAATATATTTGGTCGTTGAGTGAACAGTAAAGAATTGATAGCTTGATTAAAAATGTTATATTATATAGCATTTGTATATTCAATCTTATTAATTGATAGCTTTATTTAAAATGTTATATTATATAGCATTTGTATATTCAATCTTATTAATTCGTTCTCTTTTTACAAACGTGTTAGAAATGTAGTTTCTTTTCCTTTTATAGAGGAATGGACGTCAAAAATGTCCCCCGTAACAGTTTTTGCTTTGCGAGCATAAAAGGTGACGAGTAAAAAAAAATAATAATAAAGGCATTGTAGAGCTAACACTTACTATGGGAGGACCATTATTGTCTTACATGCGTCTAACTACTTTTTGAATTCACCTTGTTTCAAGAAAATCCTGGATCCACAGAAGTCATCCCTGATACTTGTTAGCAGAATGTCATTGCAGGTTTTAATGGTCTAAAAGTAAGCAGCATATTTTGTATATATGTGTTTTGTTCTCCATGTAATCCATTCGTACAACCTATATCACCCGAGTCATATATACTGACAACAACAACAACAGCAAGAACAGCAACAACAACATATGAGGAAATGTAACCTGTTCTGTGTTTGTTGGGATTACCATGTGTTACAATATAGATTGTTCTTTAAATGTGACCCTTTAGTAGAGGTGCATGGGTTCATGCCATAACCAAACAATGGGACTACACCTTGGAATTACAATGCTTACCATTATATTCTTTAGAAAAGCCTGGACTACGAGGAAACTGTAGAGCTGTTGAAGATGTGGTTAACATGAGGGTCACCAGAGGTAGTAATTTGTGCCTCAGTTCATACAAGAGATAACCTGTGTCAGTCACAGCTGCTTCGCTGTCTGATGATGAACTGGTGGGCCCAAAAACACAGGCGGACTGTAGCAACTTGCAAAAGGGGATGTTTTACTCCAAAAGTTCAAAATGCAGCAGGTGTTGATGGACGATTAGCAGGCGCCAGAGAATCCGGTGGGGTGTGGTAAGGGCGGTTTATCTCTGCTAAAATCTCACTGTCTTTTTCAAAAGCATGGGGGCTACGCAGTAACACAAGCTCATCCATACGGTGGCAGGCGTGGTTTATCGGGAAGAATCTCGGCCGTGGCAATTGTGAATCTGCCCTCTCGTTAATCACGCGAGCAGTCAACAAGTGCCTTTTACCTTTCAGCTTCATGTTTGTTTTTCATCACCTTTGGACACCAGCAGGAGGAAAGAGAAGAACCCTGTGAGAGAAACGTGTGGGGAGAGGTTTCAGAGCTCAATGTCAGGAAAGGATTCAAACAAGATGTCCTTCATTTACAATACGTTAAAAAACAGGTGTTGTTTTTGTCGCTCTAATTTAATGTGATATAATAATAAAAAAAAAAGCTCACCAATTACACCGAAGAACATGGAAGGGTAGAAGCGTTACACTATTTCAATGACGTTCAACATGTTTCTGTAATTGGACAGGAAGAAAATATTAGAGAGTAAACTTTGTTTCCTACATGGCTGATTTATCAGCGAAGACTGGCTGATATGTGGACCTTGTTGCGTGGTTTAATCTCTCGTGGTAAGGCGAGCCAATCGCATTTCTATGCTCTATTATTTATTATGTCGTTTTGACGCACATCAGTTAAGGAATAAACTTCCAGAACATTTACAATCTGCCCCAACCCTCTGTTATTTTAAATCAAGACTTTTCTGTTTGAAATGTCTTTTCCTGAGGTAATTTAGAGATGATCATTCCTACACCTCTATGCTTTTTTAAGTCTTTGACATTTACTGTTTGTTTTTGCTTTGTTTTGTTTTTATGATTGTTGAATTTTATATTGTATTAGCCTTGTATGTTTAGGCTTATGTAAAGCACTTTAAACTTAGCCTGGTCCTACCAGACTCTCGTAGCCTCATTTCATTTGTACAGAGAGTCTGGCCACTCTCCATTGACAAGTGTTAACTTCCTTGAAGGTGGGTACTCTGTTGAAGTTTAAAACTATTGGATCTGCCCAGAGCCACTCTGAATCTGCCATAACCAATTGCTAACGTTTGGTCGTGACATATGTCATGCGCATGTGCAACAAGAGGGGAGACCGACAACAACCATTGGCTTAGCATCACTAACGTTAACCTTAGCCAACTCCTTCACCACTAACAGAGCGAGCTGGAAAATCAAACTTTTCCTGAACCTCGTGGGGAGGAGGGCCACAACATCATGGCCATCAACAAAACTCAGCAAAGATTGTTGTTGCTCGGGCTTTAACTTCTGGATATTCGGTAGCGTTGCCACAACGGACCGCATCTTCTCTGCCGCCATTACGGAACTACAACTCAAAACTAGCGTGCAACCTCAACGGACCGGAGAAAACCCAAGAATATACCGCAAACCCAGACGGAGTACTGAAGGAAAATGAAAATTGAGCGGAAATACGTAGGAGGGCGGAGCCAGGCTACTTTAAACTGCCTTTGTGTATGAACTGTGCTATATAAGTAAATTGCCTTGCCTTGCTGTTTTGCTTGTTAATTCATGTAAAATAAAAGTTAAGTTTAGCTTGGCAAGGAATTTTTTTTCCAAAATGAATTAAATAAAAAGTTCAGTTCTATTCCAGCAGTTATGGAGAAGTCTACAAAAACCATAGACAAAAGAATGAGAGTAGAATGGACGTTGAACTATTTGCTGTGATCATTTGACTAGTTCAACAGAAAATGGGGCTCAGCACTATGCATTGACCATGGAAATGAATGAGTTAGCCCACTACAACGGTCACAGTTCTTTGCAATGGCAATGGTACACGTAAAAATGGACTCTGACCATACTGCTATGGTAATTTAAATGGGAATGTCCGTTCTACTCTCATTTTATTTCTATGACATATTTCTACAGTCAAAGCCATAGTGATGCATGTATACATTATGACTGTTTTCTATATTCTGAGCATATACTTCTTCTTCTAAAGCATCTATTTCTCTAAACCCGTGAAAGAAATTACTGAAATATGTGAAAAATCACATAAAAATCCAAACTTTAATGTACAGGACGACTTAATAAAAGCAGAGCCTCTCCCACTGTCTGCAGCCATAATTAATTTGCAGTGTGAACAGGCAGTGAGTTACATAAAGGGGAATAGTTTCCTGTTCACATTTTGCATTGATGGAAAATGAATGTCAATGAGAAAAAAAACACACTTTTCTGATATTTCAGCATCTAGTGGAGCTGCAGTCGCTTCTGTTCCTGTGAAACGTCCACCTTCACCAGGATTCTGCTGAAGATCCTCTTCATTCCTCCGTGATCGGACCTGTTTTGGGGTAGGAAATCATTTATAACCCAATAGTTCTCAGTTTGGAACTTAATTCCAGCTGAAATACACACAACTCTGAGCTACAACGTCTACACAGCATCTGCACAAAGTTGAAAGGTCTTCGCCCGGCCGTCATAAAAATTCATGGAACAAAAAGTATCTCATGACCATAAAATAGGGCACTAAGAAACAAGTCATAGCTCCAGAGTGCCTCAGGAAATGCTTAGAGTAAGGGGTCAGCTCACCTTCCACACGAGCAGGAATACGAGAGCTAGGAGTGGAATGAAAAGTAAAGAGAGAAGGCTTCGCTCCACCACCTCAGTCAGGGCGCTCGTTTCAGAACCTTGGACAAAAAAGACAGAACATCACTTTATCCTCTCTGACTCTTAATATTTTTAGTAACAAAATTGAAATTAGCAAGAAATTTTTTTTTTTATTATTTGTTACATCTGTTACTCCTTGACGATAATTGATTCGACCCAAAAATGTTAGGGTGGTGATTCAGGGATCGTTTTACCCTCATTCTAGTGTTCTTTTCATTGTTCATCTAACTTTTAATGTCTTTATTTCAATAATTATAACCTTTTTGTTTAGTGTGATGTGTGAATTGTTTATTAGCTGACACTGGACATTAAAGACCATCGCACTTGTATAAATCTCATGTTGGACCATGACTGGCTTCCAAAATAGTTATGAAGATTTATCTTAAGCAGAGAAAAACTTCAGCAAAACAATGTGAAGACAACATTCTTGCGTCAAACTCTGCATATACATGGTTCAAACATCAAAGAGAAAAAAACAGGTATTTTCCATTTCCCGAGACAAAGTGCTAGGCTGAGCCACTGTTTGAGCCAAGACGAAACTCACTTCAATGTTACTGTTGTGTTATTACAAGCAGTTTACAGTATGGTAGAAGTTAAGTACATGAATTAACATTTCATTGAGCACGCAGTATAATTGTGTAAGCTGATTCTGATAGAAGACAAAGTTGTAGCCACTTCAAATATGGATGTTGCTGCAAAGAAACGTGGATAGATCACACACACATCTTCAACCTGGCAGCACAGAAGATCTATACAACCATTACAGTTTTAAGGTGGGCACCTCAGATAAGTGTAACCAAATCAGTATCCGACCAAATGTGAAATACGGTCAATACGAAGTTATGGCCAGAAAAGTGTTTTTTTGCAAAAATACTATAGCCGGCAAAAGCTGGTGCTTTGACACACCAGCTGGTCTGGTTTTGCAAACCCGATCACAGACCTGGCACTTGATTTCACACAACTACTGAGAATTGCAAACTTACGTGTGTTGCAGCCTGTACACTCTGGGCCTTTACTGCTGGACAGTGGCGAATCTGGGTGAAAAAAGAAAAAGACAAAAAGAAGAAGATGAGTTGGTGAGTTTGGGGTTACAGAAGGAGACAAGCAAAAAATGAGGATGGATGGAAAAAGAAAAAAATGTGGAGAGTTAGTGCCGTATGAATAAAACATTTCATTGTCAGGTGCTAAAAAGTCAACTCGATGCCGTTTTTTTTTTGTAACCCCCCTCCCTCCTCCTCATACACACATAAAAGCTCTAATCCAACCACTCTGGCATAGAAAAGCCAAGCGCTTGGAAAGATTGGAAGACTGCTCTGTAATCAACACGTACACAATCAGGTTTCGGCCCTTTTCTTCCTTTTCACATACACTACCTGGGGACACCTTCCCTCAGTCCTGTGACTCAGACAAGTCTCAATGGGCTGTCTAAGCACTGAGACTGTTGAGTTTTTATCTTGCAAAGTTCCTGTGAAGAAATAATGGTTTGCGGATTAAAAGCTTCTCGAAATGGCCACAGGAGATCTGTCCTAAAAAAAAAAGAGGATGTTCACAATAGTCCAAAGAGGGTGGCGGTGGTTTTACAAGCAGAGCTTGTAAATGGAATGTTGCTGGTTCGAATCTGTCGACAGGCTCAGAAAATGTCTGTGGGAAGTGTGACCTACATCGTCAACTGCCACTAATGTTTTCAACAATAAAACACTTAAACATACATAAAAGAGTTGGTTAACCCAAATCATAAAAAACACATTTTCTCACTTATCACTGGCGGTATGGGATTGTTTGGATTCATGTGTTGAGGTTTTTCAGATATCCACATCTGTCATGTGTCTTACCAGGAACAATGCTCTGGTTAATCCGGATAATCCTCAGACATTGATGTAAACACATTTCATTGGAACTACTTTTGTTTTCTGAAGAAACCTGTTGACAGTGAGGTAACTGATACATACTGTCTGCATGGGTAGACACAACTAGAAGTACGTGACAATGTGTGACTTTGTGACCCTTTAAAAGCTTGACTCAAAGCTCTTGCAGCTCCACAGTAAATCTTGGGCTTCTGCTGGTATCGATGTGACAAAATGTTGAGCAAATTAGGACAGATAAGGATTATCTAAGGTTTAAAAAATAAAAAAAACCCATCACAAATCACACGTAGAATGTCTTGTTGTCAGCCATTCAGGTGATTTTATCTTTCTCCGGACAGATTCATGGGCCAGCTTCATTCCCAAACCATCTGAACTGTGAAACTGAAACTTAGACATTTTCACTGAAACCCACTGTCAAATATAAGTCATATAATCAACTTACCTGACCTGATTTGATGAGAATGTTAACCAATAGTGATCAAATGTACAGAGGACCCAACATCATTGAATGGCAACTGGCAGGGTTTATATTAAAGTTGGAAAAGTTGTACTGCAATATGCAAAGTAAAGCCCTCAGTGAAAATATTTAGGCAGTAGGAATCAATCAATCCCCCCACTTTCTTACTTTGAACCCTGGAGTTAATAATGGGGGCAGCAATAAACTTGCTCTCCCAGGCTGCAGTCACCAACAACTCTGCACCAAAATCCATCAATCCATAAACATAGCAGCAAGGCACAGTAGGGCTGCAACTAAACACTATTTCCATTATGTATTATTTTCAACAATGAAGATTCCCAAAAGGATCTTGTCATTAAAAAATGTAACTGGATTGGTTTATGCCTAAATATCTGTTATGATGCATCAAATGGTCAAATTGTTGAAAGGTGGTTTTTCTAATAGTACAATGAAATTGATTATTCTCATCATTGATTTCATAACCAGATGCATGCCAAGAGAAACACAAAGCTGCTGTATTTCATTGATGTCCCACCTCAAAATGTAGGTTTTCGTCGTTGTCATATAAGTGCCAGCGACATCTTAAATTGCAAAAGTACTATCTCTGTTAACAAGCAGAATACAGATCATAAACACTCACCTGTTAAATATTCTTCTGTAGTTACTGTGTGTGGTGTTGTAGGACAGGGAGGAGGATCACATTCATCTGAATCTTCTTTATTCTGTGCAGCTATAAGGAAGTCTTTGACAAAGTCAAAATACCGCGCTGTCTGCCACCTGTCTTTCCTGTAGTGGCACTCAAAATCATACATGATCGGCTCCTGCAAAGACAAAAGGACACACAGTTCAGAGAGATTTATGTTTTTATGTCTTTAAGTGGTTCATTTCAAGGGTCTAGTTGAGAGGATTACCTTGCCTTTAAAACTGAAATCCATAAAAAAGAAAAGCAATGGCATTTCTTTTATTAAGTAAATAGTGGAAGTAATGGGCAGCTAGTTGGATAAATGAACCTCATCTTGCAAAAGAAACCTGCTAATAAAGGTTTGGATGTCAGTGTTGGTCAGCCATGCTTAGCCTCATAACACCATAGTCTGTAGGGGATTCTTTGTACATGGCTTGTTAGCCACATGGCTACATGTATAACATGTGTCCCCTAAGCTATAACATTAGCATACATGAAGAAGTTACAAGTACAAATCTGGATAGCCATCTTTTTTGTAGTTTGAACATAATTTAAATTACCTCTTGCCACTTTAAAGGACAACAATTTATGGATTTCAGCTTTAAATATTTAAATCATTGCAAAACTGTAGTTTCAAAGATTTCAAACCTATACTAAGCAGCAACAATGGACATGTTATTTCTGTTTTCCATCTGTTAATGGACACATTTAGTACAGTAGGTCTATGGTACGACCACAATATGAACTTACCACAGACCCCATGTTGAGCCGCAGTTCTTCGAGCATTTGGTTGAATATGCTAATATCTTTTCTGTTGGATGAAATGTTTCCAAACTTATGTGCTAAATCTTTCAAACTCTCCTCCAAGTAGAAGACGTTTAATTTTACCCAACACATCCCTCCCTAGAAGAAAAAGAAGGCATATAAGGTGCAATAGCAAGTACTGTTTGATCACTTAATACATAGTGTGCTAATCAGATTTACCAAAACGCCAACAAGAAAGCTCTCAATAGACTGCATATCCACCAAAATCTAATAATCTTCCCTAGTCAGATGTTACTTTCACAGTTGCATTTGGGATATGACACAATATTTACACTGTACAATAGTTCCAAGGTCAGCCAAAGTTTAGCGTGAAGTTGAATAGCTAAAAAAAGCTTTCTTGCTCTTGGGAGCACGAATGTATACACATGCAAAGTTTGTCAAAGTAATGGTCAGGACATCTGCTCATTTGCAAATTCTTTCAAAGCAAAGGTTTTTACTTAAAATTAAAAAGGTGGTGTGGTGTAAATAAGCAGAATTTTACATAAATCTAGTTATTAGATTTTGGTAATTATCTTCCCAATTTATTATTCCCCAAGAGGTACTGTGGGCGGATAACACAATATCTTACCTCTTCTTTTGGAATGTAGTGTACAGGAATTTTGTAATCTTTAGGAATATTTTGTCTCTGTGAAAAGAAAAGAAAAAGTACAAAAACATTCAAATTTGAAAGTAGCAATGGAGCACTAGTTAATAAAGTTAGATCATATACCTGCAAGTTGATTGTGTAGCATGTTGACAAAAAGTCACTTAATTATTTACCAATACAGGACAAACACTTTCATTTGGTGGGATAAACGCTTGGGAAGTTTGCTTCCCACTCTCTTGGTGTATCATGTTTGTTTGTCCTGTCATTAAGATGATTTTGTTTTGTTTTAAGATGGGGTTTTTTGCTTCCTCACTTTTTTAAACCTTTGTTCATATAACCTTTGCTCATAAAGCAGGTGGCACCATGCTAGTAGAAAAACTATGAGTTATAACATTATATATCCTTCCAGATACAGAATTGTTTCAGTATTGGCAGCCATGATTCTGACCTGATTTTAAGATATGATAGTTACTCATTATAAAGTCCAGCATGAATGTGATATCCATAATTAGAGTGGCGCTAAAGCTTGAAATGTTTGAATGACAGTATTGTTCTTACCAGAATAGAAAGTCTAGAGATGTCATCTGTCACTGGGTTGACGTCAAATTTACTTGAATGTACCCCAAACGTGATGAACAGCAGTAAATGGACACAGACCAGTATCCAAATCTGCAGATCAAAAGAGACAAACACAAGAAGTTTTAACAATTAGTCACATCTTCTACATGTAATACATTGTAACAAAAACAACATATGATACACTGGTTTCTCTGCACACATCAATGAGTATGTTTACATGCACACTAATATTCCATATTTTCAGAATATGACAATATTCCAAATTTCATATGGGTCATGTAAACAGCATATTCCATTTGGATATTCCGAAAAAAAGAGGCCTTTTTTACGAATTAAGGCATTTTTGGATTAAGACATGTGGCATATGTCGGTATTATTCGGGTTTTAGAAGCATGTTTTGGACATGCATCGCATTCGGAATGTGTCTCAATCAGGGTTTTTACCGCAGTTTTGCTTTTTACGGCTTACGGTCAGCTCTGTTCGTTGCTATGGTTGTTGTACACAAATGGTTGTTGTTGTACTCAACTAGCCAACAGTTTGCAAGGCTGGGGTAGAGATGCATGCCCAAAAGAAAATCCCACATCTGGTTGGAAAGAGAAACACGTTTAAACATCATAAAATACTTGGATATCAATACATTTTTTTGGAAGTATGGAAACATCACAACGCCAACCTTTTCAAGAAGGTGGTTGAAGGGATGGCTGTGTTTGTCGAAGAAGTCCACCATCGGTGGAAAAAACAAAACCTACTTTGCACAGCTGCTTGTAAACGGGAACATTTGTGGAATATTCATTTTCATTAGCCATGTAAACAGCTTAGTCAGAATATCATCTTTTTTGGAATAAGAGCAAAATATTACTAAGCGCTTCCAAACATTTTCAGATTTTGCAGGTGACAGTGCAACTCACCAACAGGCCACACCTAACAGCTATAACCCTTCCCGAACCAATAACCACATTTACAGGCTGATATTATATGCACAAACAGCCTTTTCTGTTCCGCAAGTCAGCAATAATCAATGATACGCTGTGATTTACAGTGATTTTGCAGCAACTTGTGTAGCTGGCAATACAAAATGTTCCGATAACGACATATCACAGTATTTACCAAGGACACACAGTGTCATATTACACCATTATTGCAAACAAAGGTGAGTGAATTATCAGTATTGTCTTTGTTTTGGACCAACCCTCCTGTGTGTAGTTTTGGACCTGGGTCTGATAGCATCAGCCACATATGCACAGCCACATATGCACAATCATTACTTGCTCGAACACAATGCAAAACCATTACTGATTTTACCCAAGATGGCCACGAAAATTCTTCTGGTTTTTAAATACATGCTTGTGGTCTCTTTAAGTGCATAATGCTCCATGGTAAACAGTTTTTGGTTAATCATGAACATCCATAATTCAAACAATAAGTCTGAGCTGGGTAACAGAGCGTTTTTGACTTGGTTCTTATTTGTGTTAAGTTTTTTTGGGTAAAGTAGTCCTAAATGTATGAATGAATGTGAAGTTGAATGAATAAAAATGCATATCAAAAACTTTACATTTCAATGCAACAGCAAAATAGGGAACAAATGAATGTATTGCCTATGCAAACTAATTTCCTTTTTCATACAAATGATAATTTTCTTCTCAACTACTGTAAAATGTGATAGTCTTCCACCAGACAACATTCTCTCGATGTAAATAGAGGCTCCTTTTATACACATGACAGAAACTGTTTTAAACTGACAAACTTTCATTCTGTTTTAATTGGTCTGGTAAAAATCAGCTTTGCATGTTGTATGGGAAAGAAGACAATTTTGTTAGATGGAAAGGATACACACAATGTATTTTAGTAAGGAACACTGAAAATGAATGTTGATTAACAGTTTAACCGCTAACCAACAATAAGAATTATTCATTTCCATTCTTTTTTCTGCTGAGTTTGTTGCTCTCTGCTGGACGGTCCTCACAGTGGAGAGCTATGTGACACATGCCGCTTTATCACTGAGGACTGGCAGGTTAAATCTGCCGTCCTACACAAAGTATGCCAGGCAGACACAGCTGACGATGCGGTAAAGATGGGAGGAAAGTAGCTGCACAAGTCGAAGTCAATGCGCAAACATGGCTGCTTGATCGGTACAAGTCCGCAGCTGTCCACAGACACGGAGTGCGGAGGGTACGTCCGAGCATCCCGGACGGGAACTGGGACGGAAATTGCCTGCTTGTCGGTTAATGTTTAATGATCAGTTAACAAGGGTTTGCTATTGGTCAGAAAAAGATAAAATATCTATATTAGCATACCTTTACACTAAACGTAAACAAGTATACTGCAACTTTAAGATGAGGTATTTTACTGCCTAATCGGCTTACATTAAACGTACAATATGTAACTTTCTGCAGCTAGGGGTCTCTCAACCAAAACAATGGATTGTAAACACAGACGTTTGATGACGTAGGGAAGTTGCGTGGAATTATGGGAGTTTTTATTGCTAAATGCAATCGTTGATTAGAATGCTGTTCACGGATGAGTTTACCCATTCAGGTTTATTCACGTTACGTTTAGTGACGTTTATTCATATCATGCTAATAAAATGGCTGCAGTTTCCCCAACATAATTACGTTTTTCTTGATTCAATCTGTATTGGTAGCTGACCAGTTAGTTAGTGAGCCGGCAAGCTAACATTAGCGGCTAACGTTAGCAGGTTTTACAACACTATCACAGTCTATTTCACATGCCAATGTCACCTTTTGGATTTTACCAGGTGGATGGGGTTTGTTGTAACGCTAGCTAGCTACTCAATGAGGCTGAGAGACGGGTGTGGGTGGGGATTCTCCGCGATGGCAATGATGTTCGATGCCTGTTGTGCAGCAGCAGAACATCTCCCAGCTGCCTGATCTCCCCCTTCACTTTTCTTCACTTTTCGTTTTGGTGCTTAACACACCTGTTTGGTTAATTTAGCTAGCTAACTTTTAAGACAGCTAAACGCGAAGGGGGGAGAAATTCGGCAGGGAGGAGATTTTCGGTACGAACACCGTTAGCGTTTATGGAGACGTAGCTAGCTAGCTAACATTATGCATGGCCGATATTGTGACTAGGATGCCTGGGTCTGATATTTTCTGTTTCCCGACGCTTCATTAAACTAGCGTTAGCGTCGTAAGCACCGGCTGGGGCTAACAGTAACTAGCTATTGCTACATGTCCCGGCTGTGTTGTCAGCTATCATCCTGAATGATGTCTCTTTGTGCCGGGGGAATGAGGCAGGCAGAGCGGAATGTGCTAGCTGGCTAAATTAGCATTAGATTAACTGTCTATCTATACAGCTAACGTTAACGTTACTAGTGAACTTATTCGTGGATTAGCGCAGTGCTGCTTTTATCCATGGTCAAAACAATCATACTACTAATAACCCTACAATGTTGTAACCCTACAATGTTATCCACCAAGCATTAGCTAGCATTAATGTTAGCTACTTGTCAACCAGCACATACATTGTAGTAACATTAAGCTGGATTAATATTGATATGTATCAATAAATAAGGTTTCTGCTGTATTACTGTGTTGCAAAGTGGCATGTTATTAATCACAAAATTATGCATTTTGGCAGAAAAAGCAGTATTACCAGTATTTTTTTCTGTGACATTGTATGATTTACAATTACTCTCGAACGTATCATCTGGGTGCCCATGTTTTGACGGAAGTTACGAGTAACTAGATGGTGAAAGGTTATGACGCCACTGACGGGCGACTAGCTAAATGAAACGTGACGTGTCTGAAAATAAAATAACAGATTTCTCTGGGTTTGCCATTTGATGGAAACATTTGGGATAGTGTAACTACACAACTCAAAAAAATATATAACATAGGTATGGTCGTTTTTAGACATTTGAATGCAGAAAAGTTACATATTGTACCTTTAACACTTGCCATTCCTTTGGCTGCCCTCCTACCTCTTCTCTGTGCCAATCCAACCATATTATGCAATGGCATGTCTCTTAAATAGAGATTAGGGCCAGCCACAGCCTAACCCAAAAGCAATTCAGCAACCTTGAAAGCAAACCTCCCCTTTGGTGAAAAGCTTTAGAGCGTTGCATAAATGGGACTCAGTGAGAGGGATAAAAATATAATAGTGACTGAGCCATGTCTAATCTTCAGGCACTTCAACCTGTACAAAAGGATGTTGTTCTGTAGTTTATTTAAGCAAGGGTTTGATAACAATACTTGCTCTTTTGCAGCAGTTCGTTGCTTCTCCTTCACAGTTACATTCATTCTTTTGCCGTCTCCATGTTCCCTGCCAGTTTGGCCATTCAGATTGGTAATTTTTAAATCTTCAAGGCAGAGTCCGCCACCCACGTTCCTCCTGTTAGTATATATTTGTCAAACGGAGCCACAACAGGAAGAGAATGGAACAATGATCCATCAACAGCAGGAAAGGCCGAAGAAGGAAAAGCAGCATGTAAAGCACAGATGGGATGTAATTCAATTCCACCAAGCTTCTACTGCTCACCAAAACTAATCATCTTTCAATGGCAGACAGGGACGATAAGGAAGAAATGCTTTAGGACAGATAAGCAAAAGACATATGTGGGACATCTTCTAATTCATCAGTTATGCCTTAACCTCTGCATGTCATGAACCACATTTGTACAGGATACAGTGAATGAAATCAGAGATGCCCGAGATACAACTTCAGTACATAAGGTCAAGGATTTTGCAAGTAGTCGTGTTTCAAGTTGTTCAGCAAAGCAAAACTTAACCCCCGAATTGTTAAACAAATCTTAATAGATTCCACTACTTCCTCTATTTTTAAAGAATTAAAATCAGACAAAATCAACAACAGGATATTTGTCTTCTCTGAAACACATAAGAGGAATTTTGAGTTTGAAGATGACCAGTCACAAGAAATCTCAAGTGATATCCCACCTCACTGACATTTCCTGGGTAATATGGAACCCCTGCAACTACTCTCTATGTATATGTCTACCTTAAACGTGCATAAGTGTTTCACTGACTATATGAAAAAACAAGTGTGTTTACCATAGACTATATAAAATATGTACATAGCCTCCGTGATGTCACCCATAGGTTTCTGAAGAGCCAAGTTAAACTTGAAGTGGGCATGTACTGGTAGCCACGGTCGTCGCCATTCTTGGCAGTGCCTGACGTCCACTAATCCACGTTATGGATGGAGCTGAAGCAGGCTGAATAAAGCCTACAGTCTATGCTCGCCTCCTGTGATGGCAGACCACCTGTCACTAAAAGCGAAGTCTCGATCAACTGAAGTACATTACCAGGATAAACATGCTCCTCTCTGTTTGTTGCCGTTCTCAAAATCCCTTCGCTAAAGGGAAAAAACAACCTTCGAGTTAGCTACACAACAGCAGAAAATGACACACACAGACACACACACACACACACACACACACACACACACACACACACACTTGTCATAAAGGGTGAACTGAGCTAAAGAGAACAAAACAAAACATGTTTAATTATACTGTAAAGTTGGGAATTTTAACATGGGGGTCTATGGGGATTTAGACCATGGGATTCAACATCTCCCTCTTTGATTGGATCCTGGGCTTCCTGACAGGCAGACCCCAGGCAGTGCGGATTGGCTTCTCCACATCCTCCACCCTGACCCTCAACACCGGCATCCCCCAGGGCTGCGTACTCAGCTCCCTCCTGTACTCCCTGTTCACGCACGACTGTGTGGCCACACACAGCTCCAGCACCATCATCAAGTCAATCAAACATCTTCGTGCCAAGACAAAAACCTCCATCTCAACGTGAGCAAAACAAAGGAGCTGATTGTGGACTACAGGAAGCGACAGAGAGGACATGACCAATAAAGAACCTTGATTGACTACCTTTTCGAGCCAGCCTCAAGTGGCCACTCAATTAACTGCAGTTTTGGGCACTTCCGCATTGGCTTCAATTTATAGTACTGGAGGTTGCTGCTTTGTTTTGACCTTTTTTAGTGCAGTCTGAGCTGTGGGGGCCTCGCTGCGTCAGCAGGAACTGTGCTATATCAAATTCACTAACATGGATTGTTACAGAGGCATGGAAGCCTAATGGACAGAACTAATTCAGGTGGTTTCTTCCTGTGATTGGACACTCGTAGACATATCTACCACTATCTCCCCTCTTAGTCTACTAATCGGTCATTTTGGACTTACTCAATCAAGATTTTTTTAGTTGATTAGTCATTTCTTTATGCTTTTTTATGCTGAGTGACTTCTTTTCAAGAAATGTATGTGCGCATCTCTGGTAAGCGCAAGAAGTGGTGCTTTTGCATGATTCTTTGTGGAGAAACTCAGTTTTACAGATCTGATGATTAAATCAACTAATAGACTAAAGTCGATTGTTAGTTGACTAAGAATTTCTCTTATTCTTATTCTTTATTTATAAAGGACAACACTCATTAATCAACATTTCTGTAAATGTGCCAGTGTTAGCCAGTCATAATTTTCAACTGTAGTCCTTTGGCCAGATGATTTTAGACCAAAGCAGCAGGAAGCAGCAAGACATTAGTACAGGTTAAACTATACAGATAGAAGTCAACAAGACACCATACAGACCGCTAAAACAACAGATAAGCTTTCTCAGTTAGCCATGCAGAGCTACAGGAAGCAGCAAGACATTAGCATAGCTACACATCAAACAGTATCCACATTCAGTATAAAAAGCCATGCAAGCATCAGAACACAGCCAAGCAACATAGACCTAAGCCATCTTCTAGCACCGTTCAACCATGCAAAGCAGTAACAAGCAATAATGAAAAGATGAAATAGGCTACATCACTCGTGAGGGATGCGTTAATATAGCACTGGTTAATAAGATGGTAAAATAGTTAAAATACAAATTAATTATTCATACATACCCAAGAAATGCAGGGTGAGCTAAATTTGATACCGGGCAAGATATCTCTCTATCGAGGTCAGCCCTAGAATTTTTTTTCTCAGTTCAGCAGGAAAAAAAAATACTTGTTTTAGTTATCAGGGGAAGGTGCTGGTTTATAGTTTAGTAAAGGGCCCCAGATAGTCTTTTAACATTTCACTTCAAGTTGCACCAAAGCGCTAGAGCTCTTTATGACACTTTCACCATAGACTAACAGGTTTAAATGAATGGGAATTACACTCAACACTTTCTCCGGCACTACCCTGTTTTACCCCTGCAAAGTTTGTTTAAAGAATAATTCAGTAGGTAGGCGGTGGCAACTAATGCTTTCATGTCAAACAAACATCACACAGCAAATTAAATGATATTCTTTGCAGATGGGCTGAAAAAAACTAATCGATCAATTAAATCAGTGTCAAAATAAATAATAACATAATCCAGTGCAGAAAGGCTGTATTCTTGAAACACAGCCAAAAACTAAAAGGGAAGAGCTTTCGCTCAGAAAGCCTGGTGTATGTTAAGCACTGCCACTCCCAAACTAGATTCACTTACAGTGTGTGCTTGCTATAACATCACACATGTTGGTCCCACATCATTGTTTTCTTTCAGTTTCAAGAAAAATGTTAAACAAAACCACATGCAGACACTTACAGAAAACAAATAAGTTTCTCTCAAAATGTGTTGAGAATATGAAGAGTAAAACCAGTAAATGGATAACATCTTTTGCGCAACATGTGTAAGTCATGCTGAGATCAGAGCAGCTGTGAATGGCTAGAAGAGCTCAAAGATGGTATTCCCTGTCATTTGCGGTTATTCTTTTAAAACTTATGGTCATCCCTGTGGCGTTTTTTTGTGAGAGCAAGTAGGGCCAAGTAAGCACAGCAGTATACACAGCAGGATGTGATGCGTGAGTGATGACAGCGATATCGGCTGACATTCTCTAGGTCTTTATGAGACACATTCACAGCCCATGAAACAAGCCAGCTGAAAGCTACTAATGAACCGCAAGTTCTGACGGAAAGTCGGAAGTTCAGATTTCACTGGAGCTTTTGGTGCTGACAAGTTGTGAAGTGGCTTTCTGAAATGAAACATGAACAGATTTTCATAAACTTCGGTGTGCAAATGTACCTTGGGGAACGATGCAACTGATTAGATTTTGATGCTGGTCGAGATCTGACATTTCTGCCTTTTGACCAGTCTTCTACTTGCACAAGTTTTGCACTTTGCAAGGGCTCTCTAGTTTTCAATCATGTAATATTATCAAAAAGTCTGACGTAAAAAAAAAAAAGAAAAATGATGAAAGGAAATTTTATGAACAGTACTTTTGCAGGTATAATTTTATGTTTTACTATATTGTTTGTTTCAAATGTCAAAACCAGCCACGGATGTAACATTTTCTTTTACTTACATTTTTGACTATGTGATTAGGCTATCGCTAAAAATCATCTAATGGCAGGATTCACAGATCTGGATTTCAAACACGGCAATCTAATCAGAAATTCTGATCCATAAAGATTCATGGAAATCCATAAAACTATATAACCTGTTAAGTGGATTTAACAATATGCATTTTCATTCATTATACTCACTTAAGAGAAGATCTACCACTAAGGATTTCACACAAAACCCTTCTGGCGTCTCAGCACTTCCTTGCAAACCTTTGCTTGTCACAGTATTGATCTGTCTAGACAGCTCCTGTTGGACTTTGTATAACTTCCATGTAAAACACCATGTTCTGATGCTCCGATACCATCATGCTGTCATTGATTGGTTAGAACTTTGCTGCTGTTAAAGGTGTGATCAGACCGAAAGTGAAGCAAATTCTAGAAGCAGTGTGATTCATTGGTCAATGGAAATACACAAGGGAATGTGAAGTACGCTCATGGCAAAGAGAACTAAGGCAAAGATGTAACCGCCCCAGAAACTGTAACAACATGCTTGTGAAAAATTTGCATGCATTAAATGTGCATGCATTCCAAAGCCTTGTGAATGAGTGAAAATGAGGGAAGACTGGAGGAAAAGCCGACAAAGGTGGACTTGCTGGTAGGTTTTGAAATCTGTCTTAAAGCTGTCACACGCATGCACATAGACTCCATGCACACATTGTATTGTCAGTGGTTCAGCTAGCCACAAAGTCTGTACTATTGGTGCACTGGCTGTTTGTTGCCACTAAACAGGGACTACAAAAAAAACTTTGTTAAATAACGATGTGCAAAACTGTACTTCAGATTCAGTCTGAACACACCTTAACACTTGATCAAGAAGACTTTAAACTAGCGATTGAGACAATAAAGTCCTTATGAAAATGTTTACTGAGGTAGAAAATCAAGCGAGAAGTAGGGTTATTTTTCCATAGACTTCACAGACTTATTTTTTGCAACCGGGGGAGTCGCCCCCTGATGGAAATGAGATAGAATGCAGGTTTAAGGCCTTTCCACATTTTCTAAATTTACAGTCCATGGTGCAGGCGTATTCGCAGAGGCTAGCGCCTGTGCTAACTCAGTGTGCAATTGAAAAACAGCCTAAATCAAGATATAGACATTTTAAGTGTTTTTTCATTGAATTATATTTGAATATTTCGAGGAAGTAAACAATAGAAGCACAGTGAGCTTTTAGGATTAGAGTTATGAAGAGCTGCAGGTAGGCCTGTCATAATAACAAATTTTGCTGGACGATAAATTGTCCCAGATATTATTGCGATAAACGATAATATTGTCGTTCTGAGACCATTTTCATCTAATATAATGATAATGGCAGAATAATGCAGGTACACCTTTTAAAAGATCAATAAACTTTTATTTCCAAAGAATATTTAACGCTGGAACTGGAAGACATTTTAAATATCCACAATAAATGAACAAAACAACCAAAAACAATAAATAAAATGGACTCTCAGTCTCTGTTAACAAAAAATGCACTGGAATAAAAACCAAACACGATGAAAAACAATAAATAAAATGAATTTTTTTCATTTTCATTTAAAAATGATGGTGTATGCATTTGGGTGTTCAATCTTGACATTCAAGAAAACGTTGACAACCATGATGTGGACATTCCTAAAACTGCATGTATAGATTATTGGCTGCACATTACTTAGATAAGACTACTGTAGACTAAGATATTTAATTGGAGGTGCAGCCACTTCAGTTTGGTTTTACTAAAATATGTACTCCGAGAAATCTTTTTAGTCTGAAATGTAGTCTTCTACTTCAACTGCTTTACTTTAATTTATCTAATCTCTTAATTCTTGCAGTATATAAAAGTGGAGATATTCTTACAAAAATATCAACGTTGTTTGTCACACATACAAATGTAGCCTGTAACTAAAAGTTGTTATTGCAATAAATGCATTTCTTCCGGTTTAACCATATTTACATGATGCTTACAACATGCTTACAATGTTCTGTGATGCAGTAATTTGATAAAAACCAAGATGCAAAATGGAGCCAAAATTCCTGTCTTATTATGAGCTGCCTTATTTCAACAAGGAAATAGATGGGAAAAATCTCAGTAAAATAATACCCGTGCAAAAACAAACAGATCTTGTTTCTACAAGTTCCAAATATGCTCATGGCCTCCCAACACAGCTTGGGCCAAACATATCAATAAACAACACAGCTTCAGTGAGAATACTTCAACACACTTGTTTACCTGACACTCTCTGAGTAACCTTACGAGACTGAAGTCTCCGCTGCACTGACAGGGAAAGAAATGATTTCCCATGCTATCTGGAACACAGAAAACAATGCTGTTGCTGCGTCTTTGGTGAAGCAAATCTACCATTTATTTTTTAGCCAACAGCAGAACCAGCTGATATCAAACTAAAAGAGTTGAATAGTCAGGGGCAACCCTTGAAACTAAAGCCCTCTTGTCCGTCATTGTCAGGTGCATTATGGTTTTCGAGGCCTGCTCACCCTTGATGCGGAGGATGATTACCCCCCCATCTCATTTTCCACCACCACTTTGAACCTGAGGTATCATTAGCTGAACAGGCTCTCCAGACCGCAGGCCTTGTGGCCCTCTTAACCACATAATCTCATAAAAGCAGAACACAGGGCCTTGCATGACATTAGTCCACCATAGCAACATGCAGCCTGTTTTGTCAGAGATGGTTATTTTATCCCAATCTTTTGTCTTGATCATGGTTTAGAATTTTGAAATGCAATATTAGTTCCCATGTTTCATAATGAGGATTAAAACATGGCAGATGATGAAGGCTGTGCAAAGAAAATACCAAGCAGCTGTTGCTGTTGTCCAGATGTTCCAGAGTTGATCCATGTTCAGTTCAACCTTGTTTTTTCTTAAAATCATGCTCCATTAAAAAGGTTTGTTTTCAGGTTTTATTGTTTTTGTAGGGACAAAATCATTTTTTAAAGATATTTTTGTGTGCCATTTTTAGGCCTTTATTGTTGATAGGACAGCTTAGACTTAAAAGGGTAGACAGTAGGAGGATGACATGCAGCAAAGGTCGGAACCAAACCCGCGGCCACTGCACCAAGGAATGAGCCTCTGCATATGGCCGTGTGCTACCAAGGCGCCTAGACAAAATGATTTTAATTCAGTATAGTTTACAACATTACTTTACATTGTGCAGCCAATTGGAAGATGAACATTCAGTGTTTCACATTCCCACTTTATTCCCAGCCACACGCTTCCCCCTTGATCATTGAAATGTTTACAATGTTTAATGTTTATGACGTTTTTATATCTTTGTACACAGTGCCAACATTTTCTATTGGTTCATGCTATTTTCTGACATGAGAAAAATCCTGTTCATCTCCCACACCACACTGTCACAGGAAATCAGGGAGGACCTCAGTCACATTTAATGTGGCTCTGGTTAATATCCTGATCCACTTAATAAGGTTAATATGTGGCTAAACCTGATTGGTGCATCAGCATCGCATTTAACTTGCAAAGAGTTAAAGCCCAGTTCAGACCAAAGATTTGCAACAAGACAAAACCGTTTTAGAACGTTGCATGGTAAAGTTGCAGCGGTCTGAACCGGCCCGTCTCAGCTCAACTCAAGCCAGCTGATGGCTAGGCATGCGACTCAGACGCTGGTTTTAGAACGTAAGGGACATCATTTGTTTCAACAGCCAATAGCGAAATCAGCTTGTAAAGTCAACTACAAACTATAGTAATACAATGACTCCGTCTCATGGCATTGGTGTAGACTGGCAGGTTTTAGAATGTTGCAGACAGGCACATTGAAAGTAGTTGCGAGTTTCAACTCGTTTCGTCTTTGGTCTGAACTGGGCTTTAAATTCTTGAAGGACAGATGAGCAAAACATGAACAAATAGTATGACAAACCACAAATATAATAAAACAGAGAGTAAGACATTAATCAATGCCACCCTGAATGACAAATTTAAAACGAAGATATTTCCGAAGCGATGTGACGGGCCCGTTTATTGGCAACTTATGAAAACATAAAACAACGTCCCACCGAAAGATGGCCTCCAGTGGTGTCTCTGACCTATGAGTAAAGCTATGCAGGTCTGGAAACGTGTTACTTACAGCTGGACGGATGGAAGTAGAGACCCTGTGGGCTGAGATCAATTAAGCCACACAATGGGACTTGGGGCTTCCGATAACCAGCAAAAGCTACACATAGCTATTGCTAATTTTAATGGAGGCGCTCACAGGATGAAAAACAGTTTGTTTTGCTGCTTTTGTGGCTCAGCATATGTTGCAGAGAAAACCAAGGAACAAACAAACCTTTTCACTACCATGGCTTTCGTGGAAATTAGAGAGGACACCCGTTGTGTTAAACAATGGGTTTCAAAGATTAGTGTGTAACCAAATAACATGTGACAAATGTCAGTGAGCTTTACATGGTTAGCAGAAAACACAAATAAAAAGGTGGCTATGGGAACAATGGAAACAGAGAGGAAGAACAATCTATTTGCAGGGACATACACGAGATTCCTATTTCTAACTTGGAACCAGTAAGTGTCCTTTGGCTTGGTAGGATCTTGTTCCTTCACATTAACTGAAAGGAATTTCTTCTGACATTTGTTTTTGAGATGGCGCAGTGGCTTAATCAGATTGCTGTGTCTGAGACATTTTTCCCAAGAGTCCCAATGTGTGATTGAAGAATTATGGCCATCGTTATATTGTCAACTTACTGGTCGGGCAATCTCTCTTTCACTGTGAAATTTGCTGTCTTTCATTAGTATGAAACTCATGAGTGATCCCAGCTACAAATGACCCAAATAAATTGTCGTTTTAGAGGATGTGTTGACCTGAACTAATGATGCTTTGATTGCAGTTTAGTGTTCCCGAAATCGGATTTCGCTGCTGAGAGCAAATTTGAAAGGGGGAGGATGAAGATAAAATGCATTTGATGACTGTATGCTCTCTGTTGTTTTCTTTGGAAAGGAAATGCAATATTTTCCTATCCCCTTACAGTTCCTTTTATATAGCCACATCACTTACTATGTCAACAAATAACTGCGAGGACGGAACTTGTTGATACGCACTAACAGCAGGAGGGGAATTTGGCTTGGACAACAAGGAAGAAAGTTGAGTTGTGCAACGGTGGTTTTAAAAAAAACCTGATTTCCTGCCAATTTTTTACCTTCACAACTTCTCACCCACAGCTCAGCTAAATCCCTACTGCATTTGTTTTACTTATGAATCAATGTCTTGTGATTCATCCACAGATATTTATGACTGTGGTAAGTAATGGCTGATGTTAACCAGCTCATTGTGGACCAGTTATTCAAAAACAAAAGTGTATTATGCCTAGAGCTGGGGGTAAACGATTATTTATTAAACGATTAATCGGGCGATTATTTTATCGATTAGTCGACTAATCTAACGACTAATTGGACGATTAATATAACGATTATTTTTCTGTTGCTCGATTAATAAAAACCATAATGTATCTCAAATAAATACCAAAAAATTCTTAATAATATATTTTATTAAACAATTTTGCACAGCAAAAAATCTTCTGCTTTACACAAAATAAAATAATTATTTTACTGTTATACAAAATGAAAGGCCAGCCTGTTTACTCTTTTACAGTACCAACATAACTCTTTTGTTCAAAAAAATCAAGTTGTAGTGCAAAAAAGAAAAACACTGTGCAGTGCACAGTACAGACATTCCTGAGAGTGTTTAACACAATATAACAGTCCCAACATAAAACCTGATGCATAATCAAACTGACTCTCTTAACTGCTATTCTGTAGGTTTACATGCTAATGCAGCTGTGCACTTTGGTGGTGCTAGGCTAACCAACGCATCTTAGCTCTCTGTGCAGTTTGTTCGTGCTAGGTTAGTAGCTAACGTTCACGTTAGCTAACGTTAGCTACTATAGATAGCTGTGTTCTGCAGCCGTAAGCTAGCTACCATTCAAGCCAACATTAGACGATAACTAACATTAGCTAAGCTGTCTATGCGCCAGTAGCTAGCTAACGTTAACGTTAGCTACTAACCTAGCACGAACAAACTGCACAGAGAGCTAAGATAGTTAGCTAGCACCACCTAAGTGCGCAGGCTACACAACACACTACACAAACATGAAATTAATTTAACCAACGTTCGTACTTGGTACTATATTTGAAGTATTCCCATACCTTCGAAAACTTAAGGGCGAGCTGTTTTTTTAGGACTTTTTCTTTTCATGGGGCTTTTTGCAGTGCTTTGATGGGAATTCTGTGAGGAGGTTGCTGTTTCGTCCTCCATCCTGCAATGTTTTGGTCTCCCACGTGTGTGTGTGTCGAAGCGTTGACGCAAAAATACGACGTCGACGTAATTTTGACGTCGATGCGTCGACATCATCGACGCGTCGCTACAGGCCTAATTATGCCGTCTGCTTTTATCACACAGGGCGCAAAACATCGGTGCTGCAACGGTGCTTGATGCTGTTAGCTGTCAGGAAGTACAGATATCGAGGATGTTTGTTAATGAATGCAACTATGACTGTGATGGGGGCTAAGGAAGAAGGAAAAGAATGTGCCAGCCCAGGAGTTTTCCTGGGTCAGAATGGGCCTTTGGGGGGACACATATGAAGCTGGGGCTCTGGGGGTCAAAGACTTCATTTCCAACATTCTGATACATTTTTGGTCACACATTTATTGTGAAAACATCTTTTATTTATGTCAAGGAAAACACAAAATTTAGGAGCCCAGTGGCGATTAAAAATATAATGGAATATAATGCAGTAAGGGCGCTTTCGCATCCGACTACACTTGACCACAAAGTCCAGTTCATTTAATTGGTATGAACAGGACATAACAGTCACTTTTTTTCCCAAGGAGCACATTTTGCTCCTAAATTTAGGAGTGACTTAAAATTTTTATTTTTATTTTTATTTTTTTATTTAACCTTAACACATTCTCACTTGCAACGACGACCTGTCACATTCACACAGTTACACATTCATACCTGGAAGCTGCCCAGTATAACCACAGTCTGATCTGCTGGCCACTGAGCAGCTCCACTGGAGCGGTTGGGGTTAAGGGCCTTGCTCAAGGGCACCTCAGTGGTGGTGATGAGGGAGGGACAAGCGCTGCTCTTCCACTTTCCCCACCCAGATTTTATCCTGTCGGTCTGGGGATTGAACCTTTAGGCCACCACTGCCACCACTTACATAAGGGATCTGCTATAATTGTTGTAGCTAATTTGTACAAAAATAATACATTTTTATGTATTAGTTTTATGAATACAAAATGTTATGATTTGTAATGGTTTCTATTTTGAAATACATTCTATTGATCAATAAATTGTCAGTGATGTTGAATATACAGTAGTAGTGTAACGGCATGCATGTGAACCGCGGATTAATTGCAAATTTAACCATCATAGCTATCACAGCGTGAAATACAGTTTAACTGCCGCTGTTACGTGAACGGGGATCAGCAGAGTGACAGAGCGGGATGCCGCCGCCTCTACAGCTTGTTCAGGGAGTCAGGGCAATGCCGATAAAGCTGCCGCATGTGGTTTTCATGCGTCCTACCGTATGGCTCATATCAGGTGTTAGAACCATCTGTACCAAAACACCAAATTGGACTACTATTTAACATGACTAAGACGGGTTACAGAGGTTATGAAACTGTCTCAATTTAATACTGATAGAGGGCAGCGCAGCCCGCTGCGCGGACAGACAGCAGTCGGAGCTTCGGCAAAAGGCTGAGAACCCTGCACCCACATAAAAAAATAAGAAACATATCTTCCTTCAGACTGTAAGATGCACTTACAAAATACCTTTTGGTACAGACAAAATAGTGTCCGTAGCAAAGTAGAGGATTGAAAACTGTTAAGTTCAGAGAGCTGGCATTGAATTTTCCCTCAACTTTAAACTCTTTTTTACTTTCATCTGACAGTTTCTGATTGAAATCCCAAGTTCCTCTTAATGTTAGCATCAAGGTTTAAGTCCAGTCTTATAAGAAAACAAGATGAGCTGAAGATTGCCACTGTTAAGGAAATAACATGTCAAATTCACAGGATCAGTCCTGCTAAAACTGTCAAAAAATGTGATTATGACAAAAGCCACGTGCAACCATGTGAACAGCAGAGATGACTAACACAGTTTCTAACTTCTGTATCAATTGTCCTTGAAGGCCTTTCATCCTAGCTCGAGGAAGAACTGATCATGTGGAAACTGCAATTTCTTAGCAAACAGATGAAGATTTGTATGAACATAACACAAATCAAACCCATCTAAATGCCCTCCAGCAGCAACTGCTCTGAGTCAGATGTACACTGGGACAGCTCAGTGCTGAAGATGACTTCATGCTTGTATAAATATCCAGAGATCTCGAATGCAATGGACGTTGAGCTTCCGTTAATTATGTGAGTTCAAGACAGCATGCCAATCACACAGACCTGGCATTCAAAAGAGCTAGAACACACACGGAAAGCAAAACCACAACATGATGAATGTGCTTATTAAATCTTAAAATCTGTTTCTTTTCAGAAAGGCTAGAGTAATCAACCATTCACAATTTGCTTCAGACGTCATCAACTCCACCGGACAATGTGTCTTCATTTATTCTGTGACAGCAGGCTGCTGCTCAGAAGTGAAACCAAATCAACTGAAAATCACCCTTTTATATCATATATTTATATTTTAAACATGATAAATCCTATTGTAAGTAAACATTACATTCAGATTTGTCCGGTCTTAGGTTGTAATGCAACATTACATCCAGACGTTGCAATCCACTGTAGCCAAAATGACTTACATTAGTAAAGTTTACATTCCTACTTAATCACCATTTCTAGTAACTTACAACAGAAAGGGTGTGAGGGTTAAATCCACAGCTCCCTGAAAATACTCTTATTACTAAGTGAATCCTTTAAAACACCTAAAAGTCAACTTTTTATGAACCAATAAAAACAGACTTGGTTGACTTTGCTTGACTGCCATGATGTTTTCAGTTTATCCAGTGGATTCACAGGAATTTCCCCAAACCATAGCAGAGTTATAAACCCTTTAACAACTTTTAAAACCGCTCGAAATGTGGCTTGATGTTTTGAAAATATTGTCAAGAATGATTATATGACAGAGAGGTGAAAGAAAGGTTTATTTAAGGTAGAGCTGTGGGTCCAAAACTGGTTCGCACTATGTCCTTATCTCACATTTCCAAACCAGAAACCACAAAGTACAAAATTTTCATATTCTGTTTCGTGCCACACAAGAATACTGCAGAGGAGAATATTTAAATGAACCCTTGATGCACCCGCTGAAGTGGTTGCCAGGTTTCTAAGATTGTGGCTGCATTCTTTGTGAGTAAATTACATTCCCTTCAAGGGATTCACTTGCTGTTTATTAAAATAAAAAAAAATGCAACATACATAGATCAAGCAAAAGTTAAAAAAAAAAAAAAAGCTCCATGAACGCGTTGTTTTTGAAGTAGCTGCTGTATTTATTCCACCTGTATGCCATTGCAGCTGTTCACAGGGTTCGACATTTTAACTCCGAATTACAGAGAGACTGTGGCTGGGGCGGCAACGAACAAGAATTATTTGATTAATATTATTACAACTAATTGATTCATGAGTGTGTCTATAAAATGTCAGAAAATAGTGGAAAATGGCCATTACAATTTCCCAGAATCCACAGTGACCATGAGACCAACACTCTAAAAACCCAAGGCTATTTCATTTACAATGAAACAAAACAGAGAAAAACCAGATAATCGCATTTGAAGAAGCTGGAACCGGCAAATGGCTTTTAGTTTTTGTTTGAATAAATTAATGTTGGTCATGCCTTTAAATCAGTGGTGCAATATGAAAACACTGGACTAATGTTTGCATTCACATGACACTTTTGTACAGAAACAAGCCCGAACCAAGGTCTAATAAATCCTTGAACTGATCCAACCGGTCATTTCAAGTTTGCACGTCAGGTTGAAAAGCCATGCAAGGATTTCAAAATGACAGACCTCAGTGTGTAGCGGTTAATGGAACGGAGATCTAAAAACATTTATTTAAAATTCTCAGAGATCCTCGAGTGTGTTTTCTGTCTCCTGGCTGGCTCTATGGTAATGCTAAATACATTCACCGAAAGACCTCCTTTAAGGAGGGTTAAGTTTAGACTGGGCACGTAGTCGAATGGCAGCAGACAGTCCTTTCTCTGGTCTGTGACAGCACACTGAACATTTAGCTGCTGCATAAATAAGACATCAAATGCGGGGGCTCCATGACAGAAGACAATCCTGTAACTCAAACCATGTCACTAGGTAACTTTTTATGGATTTAGCATGCTTCTCATTTCTTGGGGAAAAAAAGCCAATGTCTGCGACTGCACAAAGCTTTAGAGCAAAAAAAAAAGGGCACTTAACAGTGCGTAGAGTTTCCTAGAATGTATTTTCTATGATTTAAAAAACAAAATTAAATTAAGTGGGTTCTGAGAAACAATGTTTACATCACCAGAGACCACCTACCAAAGTGTTTTTTTGCATCTGCTTAACCACACTTGCAACCCTGTGAACATCCCTGACAAAGGCTCTTTCTTCGGTATCTGAGGCTTTGAAAAGTGCATTCTTATATATAATCTTTTTTCTTTTTAATTGCATAAAACACACTGCTGCACAGATGTGGCTCTGGTAATTTGCGGTGTTCAAAAGAAATGGCTCTGTTTCTTCCAAGTATTGAGTTACTCCTGTTTGAACCTGGATGGTGAGTCCTGCTTCTGTGACCAAACATCAGTTCTCTATCGTATCGAGGCGGAGAAAAAGTCTCTTCACTCAGAGAACCAAAGTTACAATGTATCCATTACAATTCAAGCAGTTAAGCTGACACACAATAATGTGGCAGTGATGGGTCTAACTCTCATTTAACAAAGCAGATAGCAATACAGATATGCAGCCAGGCATGATCTGTGATTAAAACTAGTCTCTTTGATATGCAGCATTGACTATTGAGCATGAATCACTAATGTGAGCAGCTGATGTTGACAAAGACAGAGCGTTAGTAACTGTCGGCATCACAGGGAAATTTACTGGCTCCAATAAGGTGTTATAGATCAACTCTGACAGCTAAGGTTCACAGATGCGACAGAAATGATTAACCATGGAACGCAAAGTGTAGCAAGCAATGTATAATGTGGCTTTTAAATGAGAAGAGAAACTTTAGAGGAAGTCAGTATTTCATTCAGCAGCAGGGACAGCACCCTCGCCCTGCCGCTGAGCTTACATTACCACATTCCACATAGCATGGTTAACATTTTATCTTTCATTTCCTGCTGTTGACGGGATGTCATTATTAATCTATTAAAACAAATCATTAACCTGAGACTTGATTATCAGTTTTAAGTCTATTACATGTGCTTTATATAAGCTAATTTGGCTTAACCGATTCATTTAGCTGTGATTACTAGAGAGTGTAATACTTACACATTAACACCCTCGTTGCCACAACGCCTACGTCCTGTATGCTTCTGTATGTGGTATCATCAATCTAATGATGCAGAGCAGGGCTGCAACTAACTTTTCACTGTGGATTATTTTCATGTTTAATCGATTAGTTGTATGGTCTATAAAATGTCAGAAAATGGTAATAAAAAAATGTTAATCAGTGTTTCTCAAAGCCCAAGATGACGTCCTCAAATGTCTCCTTTTGTCCACAACTCGAAGATATTCAGTTTACTGTCACAGAGGAGCGAAGAAACCAGAAAATATTCCCATTTAAGAAGCTGGAATCAGAGAATTTTTACTTTTAGTTCATAAAACTGACTCAAACCATTTAATCCATCATAAAAAATACTTTGATTTAATTTGATAGTTGACTAATGGAATAATCATTGCAGCTCTAATGCAGAGCGCTCCTTCCATGCTTTGCCTTCTGGTCTGCACATACCTGCACCTTTCAAAATCTGAAAGAGTGAAGATTTCCTATAATAAAAAATTATCTAGTTCACTCAGGGGATTCATGTTGCACGCTGATACAAAGCAGGTATAAGGCCTCAACGATAAAGCAGAAGGAAACAGAGACTACATGATGTGAAAAGTTTGCCTGTGGATTTACAGCCTGTGTTAAAGGCAAGCCCCCGCGGCTCGACCATGCATGTGTGTAAATCAGTCTGGTACTCAAACCCTTCAGCTTGTCTTCACCTGCCGTGTTTCACTTCTCCTAAGAAAACAGCACAGCCAGTCAACAACCCACGAGCTGCAGATCATCACAGAGATGAGCAGTAAATAACTAAAGCTTAATGACTTTCACAGATCTAGGGCAGACATGTGACAATGTTCTCTTAAGGTGTAAAGGTCTAGACACACACACACACACACACACACACACACACACACACACACACACACACAACCGTCATCAGAAATGTTACACTACAGAGAGAACTGAATAGAGAGATGATTCTCTACATATGTTCCACATGTGATTGCGTGACAGTGGAAAGCACCAGGAGTAGTTGCAAGGACTGTAAATAAAAGATAAAAGTTGTCAGTTGATGCTGCCAGGCACAACTTACTGTGTAACTTCATTAAAAAAGCATAAAGGAAACTCTGCTCGGAATATGATTAACAGCGGCAGGGATGCAGAAATACCCACCCTTCCTCCAGGAAACTTCGAAGACTTTTGTTCCCATATGCATGCACACACATACACACCCTGTTAAATCAGTATTAATGTTATGTTGTTATATTAACATAAGCGGCTGACTTAAATTTCCATTCAAAGTGAGGCAGAGATTAGTCAAAAACCTGATATACGCGGGGTTCAGTCGAACAGCCTGGAGGATGTAAAGCAGGTTAAACCTGCCTGAATTTAGTTTGCACACCTTCTAATGCACCCAACTGACACACACACACACACACACAAACACACACACACACACACACACACGTAAGCTAATTTTGCAGAGCTCTCCAAATGGACATGTTCACAGGGTTTTTTCACTTAAAAGATACATTCAAAAAGGTGTTTCTGTTTAATAGTAGTTGGTTGCCTTAAGACGCAATCTTGGTGATCGCGCGTTTACTTCCCCCGCCAGCAACAAAGACGCCGCTTGATTACGTTAGACACTCGTGACAGTCTAACTACCACGTAGCAACATTCACTTCTAACATTTAACTTAACATAACTACCAAGATAACATGATGTGTATTTGTATGTGATATAACATTTAACTTAACATAACTACCAAGATAACATGATGTGTATTTGTATGTGATATAATACTTTCCCCTTGGTAATGTATGAATTTCCATGAACACAATTCTAAGGCTTCTGGGATCGGTTGATAACTCAAACTTGCCAAGAACACCCATTTGATTACATAGACTCCTGCATTAGGCACGGTTACAGTCTCGTTCAGTAGCCTACCCAGTAGTCTCCTCGTGATAGCCTACCTACCATGTAACAAACATTTAACTTAACATAACTACCAAGATAACATGACGTGTATTTGTATGTGATGTACTTCCCCATTGATAATGTGTGAATTGCCATGAACACAATCATCTAAGATGCACCAGAAACAAGGCTTGGTTAATAACTCAAACTTGCCGAGGACCAAGACAACGCTTGATTACATTAGACTCGAGCGGTTGCAAGGTTAAATTCGGTCTCGTTCATTAGCCCATTTCCTGATTGATTCTACCAACACTCCAGTGGAGACGCTAATGAGCTAGATTACTACACACACAGTAGCAGAAGAATACTAGCTACACACAACGAATGAGGTAAAAAAAAACAGGAGTGAGTCGGTTCATTGACGTATGGCACTCGATTCTCCCGGTTCAGTGATCCGACTCGGGTTAATTAATCGGCTTTTCGGTCAGTTCGTCAACACTGAAACAGACAGACAGACTGCGGCTGCTCTTGCTGCATAGTAAGCTGCCTGAACCGGTGGATGAAAACGTAGTTCAAATCTCTGGATGGATAATTATCAGTTTCCCCAATACAAATAGAGATGTATAATTAGAAAAGCATAGACTGACACCCTGACCTCACAGTACACCCGATTATCATATTACTTTAACAAGTAATGATTGCCAGCCTGCCTGGAAATGTGAACGGCTTCTCCTCGATTTGGAGAGCAGGTGTGTTTAGTGAGTCTATCTTTCTGCAATACCTCCCAGATTACAAATGCAATTATTTTAAGAATAAAAACGAAATAAGTGGCAGTTACGCAAGGTGCAAACCGTTCTCAGAAGTGGATACTCTTAAGTGCCAGACTGGCGCCGTTAATATAAACTTATTGATCGGGGAGGCATTGAGAGCGCCACTCCTCCAACAAAATTAGGAAAGACGTGGACACGCTGTGTAAACTGTGGACCGATGGAGCAGTTAGGAAAATGAGGAAAACAGGGGTTTTACACCTTGCCCCCACAAGTGGCTCGGCTTTTATCCTGCCGGCACTTATATCCTGTTAATTATTACAACACAGATAGTGTCTCTTTATTAAAGTAGCCTATATTCAACGCCTGATAATAATTTTAAAATATCAATCTAAAAGGTTGATTGTGACTCGGTTAAGTTGGACGACTCGAAAACAACAGCAACGTCTGCCCGTCACGCCGCAGCGCCAAGCGTTTTATTTCCCCAAGTAAAAAAAGCAAACAGAAACAATCACTTACTTTTGGCTTCTTCATATGGAACGACAAGAGTAAATCCAGTGTGTGCGAAAGCCTATTTTATTTTACTTCTACGGGGAGGAAAGGGGTTGTCATCATCCTGTGTGCACATATCCAATGCCTAAGTCAGCAGTATCCAAGCAGAAGAGAAGAAGAAGAAAGGGAGAAGAAGAAAAGGAAGAAACACGGCGATACAAATGTGAAATCAAACTTTCAGCTGTTACAACCGGTAGGCTAAAGACGTGTGGCATCTAGCCTATACAACATCCAGCACTGAGGGCTCGCAGCGGCGGAGCGGGACAGCGCGCAGAGGGAGGGAATTAAAGCCTTTATAATGAAGAGCCGCCCTCTGACGAGCCGCAATGTGAAAGGGTTCACTTCAAAACGACTACTGCCAATATAAACAGATTCAGACCAGACATGAAAAGCAGTGTAACTCCTCTGTGCTGGCTGATCAGTAGTGACTGTGGTTGGCTAAGTAGTGGTTTTACTACTAATTTAATCCAGAAAAGACCCTTAAAGTTTGACATTTACTTCAGTTTTTGTTTTTAACTTGAAATGATCTCTTGTAGTCTTCTTTGTCTCTCGCAGGCACGCAGAAACACACACACACACAAACGCAAACCGCAAAATGGTTTAACATGAATAACCTTTGCTCTGTGAAATTGTGCCCTCCCCTCGTGTGTGTGTGTGTGTGTGTGTGTGTGTGTGTGTGTGTGTGTGTGTGTGTGTGTGTGTGTGTGTAACACTGAACTCTAAATCTCTGAGTGACTAACGGAATGAGTCAAAGTGTGAGGCACAGCATCTATTAGTATTTTCACAATAAACTAATATAAAATAGTGAAAAATTAAAACGTCAAAACCCTCAATGAGTTATATGGCATCACTGGCATCATTCAGTTTGTGTAGCATGTCAGGTTACATTTAACCGTATTAAACACAAAAAGTTTAATAAAGTATGTTTGAATATGTCATCTATTTTGTATTTTTTGGATTATTCTCCAAAATGTCATGCTTATTTTTCCTAACATATGAATGGAGACTATGAGAGTTGAAAGCTCTGAAAGCTACTAAGTGGAAATTTCAGGTTAGATTATCTTGTCGCATATTTAAAAAAAAAAAAAAGAAACCACTGTGTCTGTGGTGCTCACTATAATGATATAATGGTGGGATTTGTATAGGTTTTTGTTATTTCTCATTCCTTAATGCTGATTGTACAGTGACCTCATTGTATCTAATGGTATTTCCTATTGGGTGTCTCAAGTTGTTATTTGTTCAAACATTTTAACCCGAGGTAACATTCTTGTGTAGCATGTGACATTGGCCTCTTTCGGAGTCAAACCATTGAGAATTTATAACATTTTAGCGTGTGCAGTGTTACAATGAGCATGCTATCTTCTTTTTTTGTATTGCGCCTTGGGACAATTAAAAAGGACAAAGGGAACTTTAAGTACCATGAGACCTGAATGACTTGTCATCAAAAGCATCTCCCTTCCTGGGGCCATTTGACGGTTGTCAAAGGTCCAATGTCCAATGTTTACATGTTTACATGTTTTGCCTCAGATTCTTCTTTTAAAAAAGAAAATCCGTCCTTATTATACAGGTTTTTGTTTTATCTATACTGTCTCCTACAAATTACATTTTTACAAGAACAATGAATGTTTTATTTGTTGAACTTTTCATTTCAATTCATAGGCAGGATTTAAGAAAAACGTGTTAATCTGCCAACTTCACTTGTTTTTTATGCATTTTAATAGAAATTGTCCATGATAACAGGTGGATGAAAATGTCCATAATGTTTCAGAAATCTTAGCCAAGTGTACAAAAACAAATACAAACAGAGATATATTCAGAAAAGCATAGAATGACACCCTGGCCACACATTATAACAGAGTATCATCTTATCTAATGATCTATGTCACATGCTTTATCCATCTGAAACTGTCCTGACCAGAATAACATCAAATACGAGTTTGTTGACTGTTGTCTCTCACGATCAAAAGCGCAAGTAGTGGGATGGTTGGGTCTAAAAGTGTCTTACAACAAAGGTGCCCAAAATCTTGACTACAGACACAGAGGACACAATCTGTCCACCCCAATGTCCCTGTTAAACCTTCATTAATTTAGTTATGAGGATTTGGATGTTTTGATGCACCTTAGCAGCGGCTAGGCTGCTGAAGAACACAAAAAAGCATGAACACAAGCCTCCTTGCACTGGCTTCCAGTCCAGTCTAGGATACAATTTAAAATACTGCTGATAATTTTTAAAGCTCTTCACACCCTGGCCTCCAGCTACATAGCTGGTATCATTCATCCCCATGTAGCCGTCAGGTCCCTCAGATCCTCAAGTCAAGGTCTCCTCCATGTCCCACGGTCCCGGCTTAAGCAAAAAGGTGACAGAGCTTTTTCTGTTGCTGGCCCTCAGCTGTGGAACCAACTGCCACCTGACAAGAAATGCCCCTTCAATTACAATATTCAAAACTAGGCTCAAAACTCACCTATTTACATTGCCCCCCCCCCCCCCGTGTTTTAATTGTCTTACTCTGCTATGTCTGTAATTAAGTGTTTGTCTATTGATGTCATCTTAGCTTAAATCACTGATCTGTCAGTGTATTTATTTTATTTTATTGTTATTATTCTGTGGTTAATGCGCTATTTACAGCACTTTGGTCAGTGCGAGCTGTTTTTAAATGTGCTATAAAAATAAATTTTACTTACTTACTTACTTACTACTTAGGACAAGCCTATTCCTTCTTTATACTCCTTTTCAAACATGAAATGTTAACTCATGTTGCTTATTGTTCACCATTATTATTGTTTTTTTAATCGTTTAAAATAAAGTACATTCAATTCTTAAACTGTTTAGTTACACTTTAACACAGGCCCAGCAGTATTTTACCATTAAATAAAAATAATAATAATAATACAAGCCTGATTTTATTTAGATCATAATTGTTGCTACATATAATATTGCCTTAATATAAGATAAATTACAGATTCAATATGATCAGTTTTGTAAATGGCCATAAAAACAAAATTATTTGTGTGCCTCTTCTATTTTTCCGTCGAGGTTTTATGGCGGCAGATTCTGTTTACCGTGCCTGAGGAAAATTCTCTAATGATAGCAATCTGCAGAATGTCCTTTAGAGTAGTTTTTGTGTTGTGGTCAGTATCCTTAAGTCTAGAGCATTTAGTGCTCAGTCCTGTCACCAGCTGCTTGCATGGACTCATCAGAAAAGAATGAGACGTGTGTGGGGTGGTTATGAGTGCAGGTGGTCTGCACATATTTCATGTCAAGCTTTGAAGGCTTTTGTGGTGTGGGTGCAGAATCGACATAGCATCTTGGGCTAATGGCAGAGAAATTATAGTATTAGGATATAGTTGACTACTAAATGACTACCATCTTAAATTGAGAAACACAAACCCACCTACCTCTCAAGTGGAGCTGCTGTCTGAGGGGCATGCATAATGTGCTTATTTTGCAAATCCGTCTGTAAAATACAACTCCTCCATGATATTTATCAATGAATGTAATCCAGACTTAACAGAAGCAGATTTCCTGTACTTACAATGCAAGTCCCCTGTGGAATGTCTGGAGAATCTGGCCACTATATCCACATTATAGCTGCATTAATTGATTTTTGGTCACTAGGGGCCAGAAAAAAAACTCAAGCAGCTAAACATGGTGCCCTGGCTTATTAGCATTCATCTTGTAAAGCTGATTTGCAATCTGTCATTGAATTTGTACTGGATTTGTATATGTTATGAATTTGTTAGCAAATGAGTGCTAATTGATTACACATCAAGCAGACACAGAGCATCTTTATCATGCAATTGTGTTTCTTACCCCGTGATGAACTGATATTCACTTTCCTTTTAGCTCTGCTTTTGTCTCCCCACAACCCCAGAGAAGACTAACTGCCTCCTTAGCTGCTTATTTTCCACTTTCTTTGCAAGGTAGTTGGTAACATTGTCTATCTGCAATTGGTTGCAGGGCAGGTAGCATACTGTGGTTATGTCAGATTTTTTTTTTTTTTATGTTGATAACTGCTGCCTGTCTCTGATGGACACGAGGATGATGACAGCGCTGAGAGTAAACCACAGCATATTTACAGACTGATGGAGGGAATGGTGAGGAAAAGTAATGAAGTGTTGTGAAAGTAGAAGGCCTTCCAAAAGCTTGTCAAAAAAACAATGTTAAATATGCTCTATTACATATATGTCTTGTGGTAAAAAAATCCAAAAGTATGCAAGTATGTTACTTACATCTGTACATAGTAGTCAAATGTTTATGTTCAGCTTTGTTTTCCTTGTTTGTAGCCCTATATCTATTTCTGTGAATGAACTTTGAGAGCAAAAAAAAAAAAATGGAGTCAAATTTCTTGTATATGTTCACACTTACTTGGCCATTAAAGCTGATTCTGACTGTGTAGTCCCAAATTCATTACATTTATGTGCCCCAAGGTGTGCACATTCCTTTAAATGAAATGCTTGAACACACATTTAAAACAGCATGGTTGTAATAGCAAGTTTCAGTACACAGTGACCCCAAAACTACTACACGACTGCACGTTAAGGCTCTCTCAAGTGACACACTGGAAAGTTCTGTGTTTACCGTAAAACTCTTCATGTTTTGTCATTTTTTGGCTATTATTGATTCCTGAAATTCTTATTTTCTTATTTTAAAATTAGTGTAAAAACTGTTTCCAATCTAAATCAAAAGGCTGACTGCACTAAAAGATTTTGTTTAAAAAAAGACTTTCAAGGTTTTCAGCACATTTGATTACATCCACAAATTGTAGGCTAATCATTGAGATTGAGCGCTTGGTCACAGCTGTTCAGAAGACTACATTTTAAAGTAACTTTTGTGCGCTGTAGCAAATTAGAGGCCATAATCTCTACTGTCTTATCTCTGTTACACCCCAAGTGGTGTTTAAAAAAAAAAAAGATCTTTATCTCAGCTTTTGTAAGGTAAAAACCTTTTTGTGAATTTGAGGAATTTTTTTTCTCGATTTTGCAGTTTCCATCAACATTTTCTAAAATGCACATCAAAATACGTTGATGGAAACATGACTACTGTGAATCAGAAAAATGCAGAAAATCAAAACAGCGATGAAACCTTTTATGGCTGAGAAGTTTTTGGAGTTGGTGTGTACATTTAACAGACTAAAGTTATTTTAGTTTAACATTCAACATTTTACATTGAAAACAATTTGTCTTTACATGCCAACCCAAACAGCTCTTCAGTTCTCACCGTGGCATCATTACACCTCATTTACTAGGACCCCACACCACCAATATTGGCTGTTTAAGGTTCACCCAAAGCCCTAGTGTTTTGTATTTTGTCAGACTTAGTATTAAAAAGCCAAGAAGAGATGCACAGGCTATACAGTAAGAGACCACAGACTGGTAGGAATTAGACTACAATATGATCCAATTATCTTTGGGAATATTTTTATAGCCAAATAGATTCCGTTTACATATGGTTTGCGTCCACTAAATGTCTGAACCAATTACATGGAGCACTGACTGTGACCAATTGTTTGCATAAGTAAATTAAGGCTGTGACTCAAGACGAGGCCACCGGCAGTGGGTTAAGTCTGGGGGGATGATGCCTAGCCAGCAAGCTGCAATGTATTTATATCCCAAGTCAGACGTGATCATATACAAAATGTTATGCATTACTTACATTCTACCAAAGTGTGTGGGGAAATAAAGTTAAACAAATGATACCTGGATTGATACCTTACAATTAAATGTCTATAATTATGCCAGATTTTAACCTACATTCTCTTGTCCACAGGAAGTGGAGCTGTTACTGTGGCCAATACTAGACGAGCGGCAGGATTAACTGCACAAGAATAAACCACACTGCCTTTAGAGAAGGGCAGGGCTCAACAGGACCTCAAATTCCAACAGCACAGGTGTGTAACAGTTTAATTGGCCCCCAGAGGCTTTTGCATTTAGATGCAAGTCTAGTCTATATACTCGATGTTCCACTTCTGCAAAACCTGTTTGACCCCCCTACCCTGAGGGAAGGTAAAGAGGCATTTGTGACAAGAAGATGCATTTTTGGAATTTCTATGGTTTCAAAAAGCTGAGGTTAATGACTACCATCTCTGGCTTCAGCCACTGATCTTCAGTGCATTTGTAAAACAAGACCAACTGGATTACAGAGTGAGGATACAGTTAAAGTAACTAATATACAGCAAAATGAGACATTTGCAATAAATATTCCCGGGCAGGGTTTCCCCCAGTGTAGTGGTGAGGAAGTATGGAAGAAGATTAGGGCCACATCTGAAAAAATACATTTGAATTCTGAGTTTAAAACATTTAACAAGTTTATTCTGACTTTTAGAATTCTGACTTTTTCCTCAGAATTCTGACTTTTTTAAAGTCTAAACTAAAGTTTTTAAAAATAAAGTCAAATTTCTGACTTTTTTCTCAAAATTCTGACTTTAAACTCAGAATTCAAGTACATTTTTTCACATGTGGCCCTAATCCTCTTCCATAGTATTGCAAGCCTGGTGGCCTACTTGGTCTTATTTGCCGCTGACCAGGCCTGAGCCACTGGGAATTATTTTTAAGACATTTTTTAGGTTGGAAACGTAGACATAGTCACATTTTAAAATCTACAGTTAGATTTTAGCACTGACTTAATGTAAGGCCCTATGGAGTCTGTCTTATAACTTTTTTAAATTCTCAATTTTGCAATTCCGTCCATGATTCTGTTATCACAGAAACTATTGGGCTCTACATTAATGCTGCCATCAGTCTGTGACCGGCCCCAGCTGGGCCCCCACCAGGGCTAAACAACTTTTCTGAGGGAAACCCTGCCAGGTAGGTGCCAGAGAGGTGTTGAATAGGGTTGGGTATTGTTATACGTATTATACTTTCTGATTTTGGTATAGCATCCTGGTTCCAATTATTTTCATATTATATAAGTGAAAAAAACAGCACCAGCAAAACACCTTTAATTTCTGCAGGTTTAGACAGTTATTCATACTCATCAATTCAAAGATATTTTGTGATAAATGAAATAAAGACAAAAAAGGCATACCATGCACTATTTAAATGTTCACGGTTTGTTATTACTTCATTTTAGCTTTATCTGATTCAGAGGTATTATGACTACAGAATTCTTGCATAAAATGCTTTGTCAAGTTAGACTCATTCTTCCTTTTACATGAATTAGTCTCATGTAGTGAATGGATTTAGCTACAAATCACCATAGTCTTTTGTGATACTTTGTCACTTTGATATTTGCAGAATCTCAGGTCTAATAGTTTATACACACCAGCTGTCCGTCACGCCTCTTTTGTATGTCACAGGTACCGAAAGGTTTTCCGCAAAGGATACACCGGCAAGCCTCCTCTTTCCTTGTGAGGAATTTTTGAGACATCCTTCAAGATAACGTGGTGGGATCGATTTCTGTGTCACAACGGAGGAGATAGGAGAAGAGGAGGCACTCGTCTTCTCTTTTTATTCTCTGTTTAATCTTTTTTTATTGACTCTTTTTACTGTTTCTTTTGATCTGTTTATCTTGTATTGCTATTAATCTTTATTCTATTTTATTGCATATATTTATATGCTTATTTTGTCATTCTCATTACTATGTTTTGTGTCTTTTGCCTCTTTCTTTTATTTACCCAGTTTTGTCTTGCTAGGGTTTGACCCCACTGTTTAGCTGTCTGTTATTTTATTGACCTCTTCTGCCCTGCTTGTCTGTCAAAGAACTTTGCAAACTCAGTTTTTACGGTTCTATATGAATAAATAAATACATCTTGGGTGTGTTTTGAAGCTTGAAAGCTTGTCGTACCTCATCTGCCCTCTAGTTGCCTTCATTGAGTTTCCTCCAGAGACGGCCTGTATTGCCAGTCTTCTCATTATATTCTCACTGTACTTAATTTCCTTGTGTTCCTGGTTCCATATAAGTAAAACTCAAGGAGAAGTTTTCAGGGAACCAGACACACCTTTGGCATCTTTTATTTCAGAAGTGCAGTAGAAGGCTTGATTGCAATGCAGTTATCTGACTGCCATTAAGGACTGCATGGAGAACAACTTTTTTTTTTTTTTTTTTTTACAGCTCAACACAGAGATAGAAAGGTCCTTATCATTGCTTCAGATAGCATATCTTCTAAGGTTGGTCTGTGTATTGGGTCCTTTTCTTCAACTGTACAGTCTAATCTAAGAAATCTCTGTGTTATATTTGTTCAGTTGCTGTACTTTGATCAACATATGATATGTTTCTTCCAAATATGAAACATTGCTAAACTCAGGTCTTTTGTATCACAACCTGAGCTAGAGATACTCATTTATGCTGTTATATATCATCCCAGCTACTACTGCAATTCTCTTTCCACCTGCCTTAGCAAGTCAGCCGTGAACAACACAAAAAAAAAAAACCAACAGTTACAGCGACGTTATGTCCTTTTCATTGGCTTCTCATCAAGTTCATTTTAAGGTTCTTGTTCTCACACCTGTGTATATCTCTGACCTGCTCCATATAAACTGTAGGCCACTTACAGTAGGTCTTCTGACAAGGGATTACTAATCCATGTTCACGACCTTCCACTTCCGGGATTGCTCCGTTGCCGCCGGAAATTATGCTGTATATCCTTCTTTTTGGCCTGATGTCCGTTACCTTCCACTTTCTTTGTGTTGTAATTTTAAACTCCGGTGGATTTCTGAGGACTATGGTTAACTGCTCCTCAGATCTCTGCAGGGTAAATCGAGACAGCTAGCTAGACTATCTGTCCAATCTGACTTTTCTGTTGTCATGACCAAAACAACTTTTGAACGTACACGTTCCACCAAAAACAAGTTCCTTCCCGAGGCTATTTTGCAGTGGCACCGGGGCTTCCTGCAGCGCTTAGCGCCGCCCAAGATGATTGTGATTGGTTTAAATAAATGCCAATAAATCAGAGCATGTTTTTCTTCCATCCCAGAATGCTGTGTGGACAGTTCTGCAGCGCTGAGGAAGGTCTAGCAATGCGAGACTAAGGGCTTACTGGCCCCAAGCTTCTTGTCCCTCACACTCAATTAAAAACCAAAGGTGACCGTGTGTTTGAAGTCGTGGCACCGACACTGTGAAACTTTCTTCCTATAGTCCTACGATCTACGGCCTCTGTTAACGCCTTTAAAAAGCCGCTGAAGACTCACTGGCCTTAATCTCGTTTGTCATTTTTTTCTTTTTCTTTTTTTAGTTTTGTTATTGTTTTTATTGCTTCTTTCTTTTTCCTGTAGTCTTTATTTTTTTTTAACAATTTTGCTTTTGTGAAGCGCTTTGTGACTTTGTTCTGTAAAAGTTGCAATACTAAATAAACTTATTATTATTATCTATCCAGTTAAAAATCAAATGTTAATACCAGGTATCAATGGCTGGTCACCTGAGCCAGCTCAGTTTGCTAAATTAAGTTTCTGAGATGCTGTCACATGGACTGCAATACATGCATACAGCATTATATATATATATATATATATATATATATATATATATATATATATATATATATATATGGATCAGGGATAGCGGTTTGGATCAAACCGGATCAAACCGCTATCCCTGCAATCAGTGGAAAACCAGCTCTACCTCCTGAGCCACATGCCACACCGCTGTTCTCAACATCAAGAATGAACTTTTGTGCTTCAATTTTGTGGAGAAACTTTGTTCCAAACCACAAAACAAAAATTTAAATTTCGAATGGACATTTCAAGGTTTCCAAAGATATCAGTTATAGCAGCCTGAATGTCCAATATCCCAAGAACACAACCAAAACAGAGAGGAGGCTACAAACAAGTAACATTGATTTTTGCTTTGATAGCACAATACTGTACTG
The DNA here is from genome assembly GCF_008315115.2 of Sander lucioperca. Lineage (NCBI taxonomy): Eukaryota > Metazoa > Chordata > Actinopteri > Perciformes > Percidae > Sander > Sander lucioperca. The sequence goes on along the minus strand of NC_050179.1, from coordinate 22,508,566 downwards.
TAGATTAGATTTTATATATTTGTTTATTTGTAAGGGACAAGTACAAAGAAACACAGACAGTTGCAGAAGCAGTGTCTGGTGTACTGTACACGTGAACGTAAGGCTAATTTCCAACACCAGTCCCTACAGGATCTTTTTGACATTTGTAAATATCATGTCTGCCCTCCTTTCTTCTCAACACACAGGCACCACAGCAGTTGGTGGGCTAACCAGTAAAATAATAAAACAGTTTTTATTGGCCCACTGACTGAATAATCTAACTTTAAAACTGATTACTGTTGCTTCTTTGTTGTGTTTTTATTTGGCTTGTAAACTGGTAAAGAGGCATCATCAATGTATTGTGAAACTACTTAGCAGTTACTGATAATAACAGGATCTGGTGGAATATTAAACTTGACACCAATTGCTCCAAACATATTTTCATACGGTATTGTATAAGGTATAAAACTGTATGCCATCATTGATGATCAACAGATGTACAAGTCACATACATGTTTTTTGAATTGGAAGAGCAATAACTGTCAGATGTGGGGGATCGAGGGACATTACATTCATAATGGGTTCTGGAAGAAATATGGTACCTTTTGAGTAGGGAATACTAAACCAACTTTTACAATCAGATTTAAGAGGGCGCTGCAGGTTTTTATGTTCGCACCTGTTATGAAAACCTTTTCTGTGATTCTAGAGGAGAAATATGCATTATCATAACCGTTTCACAGGGCCTTACATATTCCATAAACATTATCTCACTTTCGCTCATAACTGTTTTCACATGATGTGTTGTTTGCAATTAACTGCCTCATTCTGTCTCCTTCCTCTTAGTGAAAACGGTCCTGGAGCTTTGCCGCTAATGTATTCCTCTAATGTGTATGGACTACTTATTTGCAGGTCTTCATGGTCCAGACGAAGTTGTGTAGTCTAGGTCCCAATCCCAATCTGAATTGAACAAAATTGAAGTCACCTGGTAAGTGCTTGAGTGCCGAAGGTTGCGAAATGGTATAAAAAGGAATGGGACAACAGTTTGTGACACATACATTACCTTGACGACGCCAAAACACATTATGTACAATTGTTGATTTGGGACTTTTTATCTGACTTCAAATTAATCAAACTTTTACTCTTCACAGCCAAGGCTCTTAAGGAACCGACAGCCTGATTTAAATGTCCTCTAGGCTCTTGCCTCACAGAGTGGACGACAGGTGGCCAAATTGTCAAATGATCAATTTACTCCTTTTTGTCTCAACAGCATCATTAAGTAGTTGCAGTTGCTCCTCTCATGTCTCTTTTTTTTACTTTAAGTTTCTCCTCTTCTTATTATCATTAGTGCAGTGCCTGTTCAAAATGTGCTTGTTTGCACCAGGGGGTAATGTATAGACTGTATAAGTGAATCCTAAACATCTTGATTACCCCCTGGTGGCTGGATGCAGTATAGTTCATAAATCCTGCCCCCTCCATGTTAGCAGATGGGACATGGACCAAATAAAAAAATCAATGTAAACGTCAAATATTTTTAACGCTGATGTTTGTTCATGTGTTTTTTTCTGATAAGTTTGGCATTTATTAGTTAGTTGATGATATAAAAAAGGGGTGAAACGTCATGATGTGCAGCTGTGATTGACTCACGATTGGTCAGGCGGGTGCATGGGCGGGATTTCGATACTGCAGCTCCACCGCCCAATCACTACTACTGACTCTGGCTCCAAAATTACAAGATGGCAGCGTTACAAAGAACTCTGTGACCCATCAGATTGTGTGCTCTGTAGCGCCATCTACCTGCCGCAAATCATTCTGTGACTTTGCTGGAAAAAACGGACCTGGGAAAAGGCACTAATAAAAACTATATGAAAACTGCGTTCTTTTCACTGTTAGTCTCGTTTGCTGTTATAGGTCATTAATGATCACTATATGAAAATTGCACAGTTTCAGAAACTGTGCAAGTTACACATAGTACCTTTAAGTAACTCTTTATAACCTTAATAATCATGACTGAATGAGCTACAACAAAAGTTAAAGGTGGAAAAAGAAATCCTATTGTATTATTTAAAGCAGTTAAGCACATAGCTAAAGTGCTTCACCAGAACTGCATGTGTGTGTGTGTGGTTTGATCAGATTTAATTGAATAGATGAGCTATTTCTTTTATTGATAAGCAAACAACACCACAACTGTCATCACATTTTGAATCAAATATTGCTCAATTCTGAATGAGGTATGATACCAGTGAGAAGATACCCACAAAAACAGAAAGCTCTCTTGGGATATAACCAAAACTAACTGACTTGACTTGTGTTTATGCATAGGATTGCACATGAAGCTGATTAAGAAAATAAGGACTGGGACAGATGATGCCATATCCTCTACAGATTATAAAGCATTTTGAAACACATTTGTGATTTATTGTTATTGTGGGTTATATAAATACAATTTACTTAACTTTAATATGTTTCATAATGATGTGGATTTTTAACTGACAGGTCTATGCATGTACACTATGTATGACTGTGTGTATTTTTTGTTGTATATTGCAACGTTCTTTATATTTTTGTTTCTTCTCTTTTTATTTTATTTATTAGCTCTTCACTCTCTCTACTTAACTTAATTGTATTGAGGACACCAGAGTTGGAATTGTCTGATGTTCATGACAGTTCAAAAATCATAAGGAAAACTGAATCTGGGCATCAGTCCAAACTCCCGTTTGCCCTCTGTGTATTTATTTTTCCATGTATGAGGAGCTTTTAAGGACAACAATAAGGATATCCCTGAAGTAAAACCTGATATATTGAACATCTAAACCAGATGTTCAACATATCAGGTTGTACTTCCTGCAACAGAAGCTTTCTCTGTAGCCAACAGCATTACATTTGTAGTACGCTTGGGCGGATGCTATGAGAGATGCAGAGAAATGAGATTGACATCAGTTACTCATTATATTATGCAAAAAAACAAGTTTTTTTATTTATTTTTTTTTATCTCAGTACATGCTTTATAATGCCACCTATCCTGTTTCTTTTTGTATGTTCCTAATTTCCTTTCCAGTTAACTTGTTTCCATTCCCCATTGTGCACCATAACAGGATTTCACTGCCAAACCACATGAGGGTGGGGAGTTTATATAAATATGTACAGTAGGGATTTCCAGTAACTCACTGAACATTTTAAACTTGAAAGCACGTTGCAACACATATTCTTTAAAGACACAGTGAAATAAAACATACATTTTTATCATACATGTGACCCTGCATTAATTGTTCTGCTCTGGTCAAAAAAGCATCATTGCGTATATATACTGTATATATTGAAATCCATCTGTTCTCAATCAAATTAAGTGAACACCTTTGTGTTTATTTTTTGAGTTATTAAGATAAGATAAGATGGACTTTATTAATCCCACACTGGGGAACTTCCTGTGCTACAGCAGCTCTAAGAACAAAATGTGAACACATTAGAATAACACAAATACACATTAAATAGACATAGGAGAACAAATATACAGAAAGTATAATAAGAAATAGAAAAAAAAAATAGAATTAGTTATAATAACAATAGTAATAATACAAACAGTCTTGTGTAGGGGGTGAGAGGTGTTGCCCATGATTGATGCCAGCCTGGCTAACATCCTCCTCTCCCCCACCTCCTCTATGGTGTCCAGAGAGCAGACCAGAACAGAGCCAGCCCTCTTCACCAGTCTGTTTAGCCTTCTCCTGTCCCTCTCTGTGCTCCAAGCTCCCTAGCAAGCTACTGCATAAAATATTGCAGACGTCACCACAGTGTCAAAAAAGGTTTTTAAACAAGAGTCCTGCACACACCAAAGGACCTCATCTTCTTCAGCAGACGGCTTTGGCCCTTTTTGTACAGGATGTCTATGTTTTTGGACCAGTCCAGTTTATTGTTGAGGTGAACACCCAGGTATTTGTATGTCTCCACCATCTCGATGTCGACACCGCACCATCTCGATGTCGACACCCTGGATGTTCAGTGGAGTAGTACCGGGCGGCCTCCTGTGAACAACCACCATCTCCTTTTGTCTTGCTGGCGTTGATGTGAAGGTGGTTTGACTCACATCAGTTGACAAAGTCCCAGATGACCTCCTGGTATTCCTGATCATTCTCCTCTGATACAACAACAATGGCAGTATCATCAGAGAACTTCGAAGAAAAAAAGGAGCGAGCCATGTACCCTGTGGTGCGCCTGTGCTGCTTATCACCACATCAGACACACAGTCCTGGAGCCTCACATAATAATAATAATAATAATAATAATAATAATAATAATAATAATACATTTTATTTATATAGCACTATTCATGGTACTCAAAGACACTGTACAGTAAAAACCAGCACATATATCACATTAATACAGATAAGCAATAAAAGCAACACATAAAACAAGCATATTAAAAGCAATTAAAAACAATAAAACCAGTAGCTATCAGGTGAGAAATGTAAGACTATTGTATGTGGAAAGCTAATCTGAAGAGGTGTATTTTCAATGTGTTCAGGTCAGTACAGTCACGGAGTTCCAGAGGGAGGGGGCTGCAATGGTGAAAGCTCTGTCACCCCAGGTATGGTGCGTGGTCCTGAGTGGTGGAGAGAGGAGGTTTGCGTCAGAGGAGCGGAGGTTACGGGGGGGAGATGAGTTGGGAAACAGGGAGCCAGTGGAGGTTCTGAAGGACGGGAGTGATGTGATCACGGAAACTGGTGTGGGTGAGGAGACGGGCAGCAGAGTTTTGGATGTATTGGAGTTTATTTAAGGCTTTTGCAGGTGAACCATAGAGGATGCTGTTGCAGTAGTCAATTCTGGAAGTGATGAAGGCGTGAATCAAAGTTTCGGCGGCAGAGAAGGTGAGTGGACGGAGACACGCAATGTTTTTGGGGTGAAAGAAGGCAGTTCTGGTTATTTGGTTGATGTGGTTTTCAAAAGTGAGGTTGCTGTCAAAGATGACTCTCAGGTTATGGATGTGTGGGGATGGAGACAGGGTGGAGTTGTTGACAGTGAGACCGATGTTATGGGTGTTCTTTGTGAGGGATTTCGGGCCGATGAGTATCAAGTCGGATTTATTGTAGTTGAGTTGGAGGAAGTTGGTTTGCATCCAGGTTTGAATATCGGTGAGGCAGTTGGTCAGGGTGGAGGATGTAGCTGTGGTGATGGATTTGGTAGAAATGTAGATCTGGACATCATCGGCATAGCAGTGGAGGTGAAGACCATGTTTGCGTATGATATTTCCGAGTGGCAGGATGTAAAGGATGAAAAGGAGAGGACCAAGCACCGAACCTTGGGGCACGCCTTGTGACAAAGGAGCAATGGAGAAGGTGCAGTTGTTGATGTGTATGAACTGTTGTCTGTTGGTGAGATAGGAACGGAGCCAGGAGAGTGTGGTGCCACTGATGTTGCAGTAAGTTTCGAGTCGGGACAGGAGGATGGAGAGGTTGATGGTGTCAAAGGCTTTGAGGAGGGATGTTTCAGTGCTGTGTTGTGAGTGGAATCCAGATTGAAATGGTTCAAACAGGTTATTGGAGGAGAGGTGGGTTTTCATTTGGGCAGTGACAACACGTTCCAGGATTTTTGACTGTAAGGGGAGGATGGATGTGGGTCGGAAGTTGAACATGGTGTCCGGATTTAGACCAGGTTTCTTGAGGATGGGGGTGACTGATGCAAGCTTGAGTGTTGTGGGGACTGATCCGGAACTGAGAGAGGAATTGATGATCGTAGTGATGAGCGGGGCGGTGGATGGTAGACAGGTCTTAATGAAAGCTGATGGGATGGGATCAAGGCTGCAGGTGGAGCTGTTCATACCTGTGGTGAAATGTGAAAGCTCCAAAGGGGAGAGAAATGAGAGAGTGACTGAGAGGGTGGAGGGGGGGAGGCAGGTGTGGTGGTTGAAGGAGCAGGGGAGGTGGTCAAATTGTTGTAAATGGTGTTGATTTTGGATTGAAAAAATTAGAGAAAAGAGTTGCATTTTTCCACTGTGAAGGTTGTATAAATGTTGTCAGGGGGGTTGAGAAGTTTGTTTATTGTAGAGAAGAGAGTCTTGGGGTTGTTGGAGCCAGAGTGTATGAGCTGTGAGTGGTAGTAGGACCGGGCAGTTTTTAGGGCGTTTTTGTGTGTGAAGGTAGTCGGTATATGCATGGAGGTGAACTGTTAAACCGGTTTTATTGTCTTTCCAGCTGATTTTTGCGGGACTTCATTTGGTGAAGTTCAGGAGTGTACCAGGGGGCTGAGTGTGCGAAGGAGACAGTTTTAGTAATGATGGGAGCCAGTAGGTCGAGACAGGAGGACAGAGTGTTGTTGTAGTAGTCCACAAGGTGGGTTGGATCATCAGACACTGAGGGGGGGAGGCAGATATTGAATTGGAGAGAGAAGCTGAGAGAGCAGATGAATTTATGGATTTGAGGTTCCTGAATGAGATTTTTCGCTTGTCTTTTGGGATAGGAATGGGGATGTTGATGAGATATGGAGGTTGGCGCTGGAGAGATGATTTACTGTGAGACCAGTGGATCACACCACGTCGAGGATATGACCCTGAGTGAGGGTGGGGAAGTTAACATGTTGTAAGAAGTTGAAGCAGTTTAACAGTTCCAGAAATTCAGTGGCCGATTTGCAGTTGATGTTGTCGATGTGGAAATTAAAATCTCCAAGGATGAGGATAGAGGGTGATATAGCACAGAGCTGGGTCAGGAAATGCGAAAAATCTGAGAAAAAGGTGGGGTTTGGCTTGGGGGGGCGGTAGATAATGGAAGTGACGTGAGGACTGGGACCAGAGAGTGTCCTGGATGGCCGGATGTCCCACTTTTCAGCTGGATGTCCATTACCTTCCGCTTTCATTGTATTGTAATTTTAAACTCTGGTTGATTTATGAGGACTATGGTTAACTGCTCCTCAGATCTCTGCAGGGTAAATCCAGACAGCTAGCTAGACTATCTGTTCAATCTGAGTTTTCTGTTGCACGACTAAAACAACTTTTGAATATACTAGTGCTGTCAGTTAAACACGTTATTAACGGCGTTAACCCAAACCCATTTTAACAGCGTCAATGTTTTTATCGCGAGATTAACGTTCTTTTTGCCCTAGCAAACTTTGTAGATTTTTTTACATGCTGTTGCAACAACTAGTAACGTTAGAAAAACTACAACACCACACCGGATCTAGCTAGACCGGAAACAAAACAACAGGCACACCGCACACACTTGTTTGGGCTTGTGAGCCGGCCAAAGAGTAGTAGGCTAATGTTACGTTTCGAGTGGATGGCGAGCGCGAGACGCCGAAATGGATGCGATAAGGATAAGATTGTGAATGGAAAGTTTACTTTAAAAAAATTGCCAAATGGTTCCATTAACAAGACCAAAGTGATCTGTGTGTATTGTCGTTGTGAACTAAGCTATTATCGCAGCACGTCCAGTCTGAAATACCACTTGATGGCCGAGCACACAGCTGATGCCAATTCTCCGCCCCCTTGTCAAAGCCGTTACATTGTGTGAGAGATTATTTGCTCCAAGTGTGAATGACTGCTCCAAGTGAGACTGTTAGTGTGAAATTGAACACTACAGTTTGCCAATGTTGTTTTCAATAAAAAAACATTTGCACAAAGCAAGCCGATCCACTTTTCCATGTTGATAAGAGCATTAAAATGAGAAAAAATAATGGGACAAAAAGAAATCAAGGGACATTTAGAATAAATAAAAATGTGCGATTAATTGATATTAATTGCGAGTTAACTATGACATTAATGCGATTAATCGCAATTAAATATTTTAATCTTTTGACAGCACTAGAACATACACGTTCCACCAAAACAAGTTCCGAGGCTATTTTACAGAGGCACCATTGCTCCGTCCGGCGCTTAGCGCCACCCATGACGATTGTGATTGGTTTAAAGACATGCCAATGAACCAGAGCACGTTTTTTTCCCCATCCCGTAATGCTGTGTAGACTAGCCAGACCCTCCTCCGCAGCGCTGTGGAGGAAGGTCTGGCAATGTGAGACTATTGTGGAACTAGTCTGGACAGGATCTCCCTCCCCTTCCACTATCACTGTTATCTATTTTGCAAGGGAATTGTCGTTGTATCCTATAGTTAATCAAGGAAACTTGTGATTGGTTTAAAGAAATACAAAGAAGCCACAGTTTTGTTCCCCTATCACTGAATAGATAAGGGATGTACCAAGATACAACACTGACACAGCACTGTGGAAATACTGTAGGTCTGGCAATGCAAGGCTACGGTGGTATTAACCTTTGGACCCGTACAAGGAGGCATACATAAAAGTATCCAATAAAATGTGATTTGGGGCAACCAGCTAACCAACAACCCTGCCCATCATGGAAAAACAACACTTGAACTTTTAACGCAACTCAGTTAAAATGCAGAGACCATGTAGGTTCAAATCAACCCCTTTGTACAGGTTTTAGGCCTTTGCTGTTAAATGCTGCGCTGGGACCGTATACAGACATATCTGTTTTGTCAGATATGAATAACAATGTCTTTACAATAACATTTGGCTTTGATTTAATGGGTGGAGCTGGTTAATCAGTGTTGTCTCTTATTGATTACATTTAAAAAAAAATGTCCACATAGGATTGATTTGATTTATAGTCACTGTGTGCCCAAAGTAATTCTGTAGTCTTCTCTGTATTAATAACATAATATCACATTTGTTTTTCAACTGTCTGCATAAATATTTTAGTTTTTACATTAAATCCCTTGTTGGTCATTCTGCTCACTCTGTGCTGGAAAACCTCAACTGCCATAAAGCTGTTACAAGAAATATGTGTCCTTTGTGCATCCTTGTGCTTGCAGGCCAAATCTAATCTTTGGAAAGTAGATAAGGCTGCTCTAAAAGTTAGCATATTTGTGACATTATACAAAATTCATAATGTGTGTTGTAGTAAGACTCACTAAAAGATTGTCTATTAAACTATTTTAGCCCATTTAACACAGGTAAACAATTTATACAGAGTATAAACACCTACTCTTTGTGACAATTAATCAAAAGACTTGTAAAGTGAAAAGGGCCTGGTTGTAATGTTGAACCCACAGCCAATTATTACCAACTCTGCAGCTCTTGAGCATTTTGAAGTAACTTTTTGCTAGTTTAAATTTTAAAGCTCATTTCCATATTTTCTATGGTAAAGTCTCAGCGCTCTTATCAATCTGGTTTCCAGCAGGCAGTTGTTTTTTAGTAAACAAGCTCTTATAAATCCACTGTATGCTACCTGCCCTGGGCAGTACGTCAGTACTGTCAGTGTGTCTCAGACCAACATTGTCTATAGATTGAGAGAGAGAGAGAGATTTTGTGAATTCTTCTCCCGTCCTGGTAGCCTGGTTGACACCAAACCCTTCTCAGTTGTAACTAGTGGGTCTGGGCAAGCTTCATTCACAGCCCATTTCCAAAGGGGCATCACCAACGGACGCACAATTGGATAGTCCTTCAACCAATCAGACCAACGATCCGGGTGACATAGCAGCTACAGTGGCATCAACGGTTGCTGTGCTTCGGTGGCCATCATGTTGAATGTAAACAAAAAGCTGCTTGCCGTCGCTGCGCTATCGTCATTGTGTAAAGCCCGCCTCAACGGTTGTGATTGGTGCCTTGATTTGGAAAAATTGGAAATGGGCTTGAATGGGCTCTTGGCCAGACTGACTTACAGAGAAATCTCAAATTTGCCGGAAGTTCATCAGGGTTTTCCCAGGCTACCGTCCTCATTTTACTGTGTAGTATTAATAAATATATGTATAACTGTTGGTTCAGTCAGGAACACTCTCGTCATAGATTTAACCATTTATTGCAACAAATGGAAATACAGTTATACTTGGCGATGAAGGCTCTGTCCTGATGATGCTCCCTGGATCAGCCGAGCCGCATGCTAAGATGACAGGGAGCACGCTGCTGGGACCCCCCTGTACACAAGAGTGGGCCCAATCCAAGACATAGTTATGATGATACCCAAAACCGGGAAGGTGGAGGCTGGGGTGGTGGAGGCAAGCTTTGCCAGCAGCAGCGGTGTGAGGCAGCATTGGAGTAGCAGGAAGCAGTGAGGAATAGAGAGACATTTAAATGGACCGCCTGATGTAAAAATGGCTGTGATTGGTTGTGACTGGCTGGAATGATAACTCAATTAGGCATATGACTTCCGTGTCCTGCATGAACTAACGCAATGCTTAATTAATAAGTAGCGAAATTACGTTTTAGTGTTTAATTACATTCATAGTAGAGTTATAATTAGTTATTTAAATGGACGTTGTGTTAATTAATTTTTTTCACTTCAGGCTGTGGTGTGTTTTGCTCAGATTGTTTTATTTTGTTATGTTTTCCTTTGTCTTTTAACGCACTTTAACAGATTTTATGTTAGTCCCTGATGATCGTATCTGTCAGGTTGCCGTATAGGAGAAAAGGCAGTGTTAATAAAGCATTTGGCTGTTGTTTAACTGGATGCTCCGTATCAAGTAGGCTATTCAACCAGGCTCTGTAATAACACAGTGAAACAGATTTTATGTTAGTCCCTGTTGATCTGTCAGGTTGCCGTAGAAAGGCCGGGAGGGCCCTTAGAAACAAGCGAGAAAGAGGCAGTAGAGGATTTTAAAAGTGTTTGGCTGGTGTTTAACTGGATGCTCCGTGTGCGTTTATTAATTTGTATAAAACCTAGTTAGGCGAACCTTTGAACAGCCAGTTACAGCACTAATCAGAAGAAGCACTCCTAAATTTAGAGACCCATTGTCTATTTTTGCAGCAATGTTAGAACTGCCAGCTCCCTTGAAATTTGTGTTGGGTCCAGTGTGTGTTGTACTTTGATTGGTGTCTATGCATGTCAAAAAGTCAGGTCAGGTCAAGTCAGTTCAATTTATTTTATATAGCCCAATATTACAAATCACAAATTTGCCTCATGGCGCTCTACAATCACATGGAACACACTGTGCTTAGACGCTTGATTCGGATATGAAAAAAAACTCCCCCATAAAACCCCAAAAATCAGGGCCTTGCAAGCCATGTTCCCATTGGGCCTCTTACCTATCACATAATGGTTCTAAGGCCAAATGATTGTGAAGTAGTTATACAGCAAGCCACCTGATTTATGTGGCATGAGTGCTTTTTATTACTGCCTAACAGTACTGTGTATCCTTGTGACTGTTTGGTAACCAGGGAGCTCGTTAACCTCAGATGTACTTAGAACTTAGAAACTTAGAAATGTCTGGGAACACCACTACAATATTAAGGCTTTAGCTGAAAGTGTAATAATAGGGAGTTTGTGACACTGAAAATGATGAAAAGGGAGAAATAAAAGCCCACTTATTATCTACAGTTCAATGGCTGGAATTGAAAAGCTTCTGCCTGGTCTTCTTCATACTCTTATTTACACTGTGTTTAACACAGGCCAGGGCTGGTCTGGAATAATAATTCAGGCTAAAAATCGTTCCAACTGAGGCCACACTGCACGTTCAAAGACTTTATCTATATTACTGTTGACTTAACTTTCCTTTAATTCAAGGGCAACAGTGATGCAAGATTTTCTATTTTCCTGCCGAAAGGCAAAGTTTCTGTGTGCTATTATAGCATTATGGGTGGTGATGGCGTAGTGGATGTGACACATTCCTTTGGTGTGGGAGATCTGGGTTCAATTCCCATGGTGATATATCAACCAATGTGTCCCTCAGCAAGACACTTAACTCATAGTTGCTCCAGAAAACAGAACATAAACCATAAAGCCATACCTAAAGAGGCCTTCCATATATGACAATGTTCAATTGCATTAAAGCTGAGAACATATATTTGAAGATGTCTGTCTGACCGAGTTCCTTCACTTCCTTATGAACATTACTTTATCTGCATCTCAGATCCACACTTTTCTTCCTGACATTCACCGTTGAGACTTTTTAATTGTATAGAATCTGTTGTCAGGAGCCAGAAACCAGTTTTCACAGCTGTCACATTAAGACCAGTCTCACTTTTAGTATCAAATCTGAGAGTGATCTTTTGACCAAAGATGGAGGTATAAAATTATCCAATCACTGTAATCCAGTTATTGCATGATTTCCCTTATACAGTGTTCTACCACAGAAATTCTTGCGAGCCACTTTATCTAATCACTACTGGCTCCACAGAACTGCAGTGCCTACGATCCATTTGATTAATGACATTTTTTTATTTTATCTATTAATCAAATGACTACATGTAAAATGAAAGGGACTGGTCATACTTGTCAGGCCCGCTGCCTCTGTGTAGAAGTGTTTTCTCTCTCTCTCTCTCTCTCTCTCTCTCTCTCTCTCTCTCTCTCTCTCTCTCTCTCTCTCTCTCTCTCTGTTTGTGCCTCAGGGGTAAAGCCAGGTGTGTGGGAGTTAGGTGTCCAGCTGCTTCTCATCAGCCACAGTCAACCTCTGCTTCACATACCTGGTTCTTCCTCAACTCAGCATCAGATCCTAGACAAAACGTTTACAGTTAGTCTCAGTCCAGCCAACTCTGCTTGTTATTCTACTTATACGTTTTCAACCTCTTATCCTGTTTCTTGTGCCATCAGCTTGCCATTTGGACCTGACTCCTTCCCCCACTCAACTCCTGCCAGACATGGACCAAGGACCCGTATTGGACTCCTGAAGACCTGAAATCCCATTCACTGGATCCCACCACATGCCTGCACTGCCCCGCTCCTTCTTGGATTACTTCGGAGCTGTCCCCTGGAAATCTGGATTTTGCCACACTTGAGTACATTCAAATAAACCTTGTTATCATTTACTCTCCTGGCTCTGAGTACTGTCTGCATTTGGGTTCTAATAGTCATTCCCCCTTAACAGTACTGATGGACCAAAGTAGAATAATCACCAACTCTGCAGCTCAACAGCATTTTTAAGTCAATTTTTAATTGTTTAGATCTGTTGTCAGCAGCCAGAAACCAGATTTCGCAACTAACACTAACTACTTTGTCAAACAACAACTTTGTGACATTTGAGCCGGAACTGTGCCTGTCACATATAAAGCCATAAATCATGGGCTTCATCGAGTTTTTAGAAAACAGGCATATCCAACTTGCTTAACAGGATGGATCAGTACAAGGAAAAGGATTTTCAGTAACAGTTAACAATCTACTAAACATTGTGCTACATAGGAAACTTGAGAAGAAAATGGTGGAAGTGAACGTGACCTGATATTAATAATAGTTAGTTTTTGTTAAACATTCCTGAAACATTGAATACAAAATACAATGGCAGTCCATCTTGACCCCTTTCAAATAAGGCACACGGTTCATCCAGTGAACAAATTTAGTTACTAAATGATGATGTAATCCAGACTGTTTTACTAAAACGTACAAACTCATTATTTTTGAGGCGTCCTGATAACTATCACACACAAACCAAATTAACAAAAATACGGAACATATAGGACTAAAAAAACATTTCCTTCCGTTTTACCCCTTAATCTGGGTTCTGAGTAAAATACTGTAGAATTTAACAAAAAATAACTGATTTAACTTTTATTATAAATATTGATATGGTCAACCTTTAAGCTTCATTGAAATGTTGTTTTTATTGCCACTTGTTGGATGAAGTCCACAATAAGATGACAATCACATGCATATAATGATCTTATAAAGTTGGTATGGCACATGTTTGCAAACAATTGCCTCTTTATCTATCTAGCAGACATGGAGCAATGTTAAGATAATTTTGAGTAATTTTTCTGCAAACCTGATGAATCTAAGGCCAATATATTGACTCTCCTTATAGCTCTGTTTTCCTCTCCACCAACTCCTGAAAACCAATTGGACTCTTTAGCTGTTAAAGCCACAGAGAGTAGAATGCAAAAAATGCCAGAATTTGAGGTAGAGTGAATCCTCTTCCTGCAACTCTCCCTCTCCCTTCTTTGTCACATGGGCATTGAAAGCATAAGAACAGCCAATTGGAACGATTTCTCTCTCTCTCACCTGTAATTGACAAAAATCTCCCATGATGGCTAGATTTTCTGAATACAGAGCAAAGGGGAGGTGCAAATTCATGCCATTCCAATGGAATCGGCGCATACAGTGGATTTGCAAAGTAAATTTGCATGAACAAAATGCCAGGGGGAGGTAAACAGAAGAGTAGAGAGAAATTATTTAAAAGCTCTGGAAGCAACTGATTAGCAGCAGTAGCATAGTACTACTCATACAACTACGACTAATAATATTGTTATTATGATTTCTATTAATAATAGTGATCAATAACATTGGATAGACAAACGATTATGGCTTCTCACATTAGGCGATTCTGCTAACACAGTGAGAAATGTGAAAAGTTGTATTAAAAATAAATACAAACACTCCACAGATCACTCAACTGGTCCAAACAACAGAATAGATCACAGAGGAGGTGGTCAGTAATTTTAGTGTCCTTTGTGCCAGTAAGAAGCTGGTCATGACCGCTGTGCCACTGGTCGCGACCAGTGTCTTTAGCACACCTAGTGGTTGTGACCACTGGTCTAGGCCAGAGACCAGCTGGTCCTGACCACACGGATCTTCATAATCAGTAATAATAACAATAATAATCATAATATATCTGATATAGTGTATTTTATAGACAAAAGATTATGATCTATGACATTTATCCAGCTAACAGTGCTGCCAAAACGACAGGAAAGGGGAGAAAATACTAAAGCCGCTTCACAGACCATGGGGGCCACAGGGCAGACCACTGAGGAGCTGGTCGCGACCAGTGTCTCTAGCGCCCCTAGTGGCAGTAACCACTGGTCCCTGCCAGAGACCATGGTCCCGGGACAGACCACGGAATCAGCTACAACCCCTGCTGAGTCTCTGGCTCTTAACAATGTAGTTTTCTGGTTCTGGTCCAAATTCACACTGATATCAACTACATAACCATACTGTCAACAAAGATTTTTACATCACATGATAATGTGTTAGGAAGGTAATTTGGTGTGCGATGACATGTCTTATCCTTCATGATATCGTAATGACAAATCAGAATGGTACCACTTTACTTGAGGTCAAAATATTTATTAGTTACACTGTCATAATAGTGTCATGAAAGCAAGTCTTATCCATGACATCTTAATGACAAATAAAAATGGTACCACTTTACTTGAGGTCTAAGAATCTATCCATTACACGTCATAACAGTGTCATGACAGCCAGTTTTGTGAAATATCCTGTCACACATCTATCTGACCAAGTGCTGGAATTGGTCTCTAACCTTGCACATCTAATTATAATAATCATTATGTCAACATGTCATGAATACAAAAAGAGGTCGATTTTCTTTTATGTCAAGTTGTTATGACAAAGACATCCTCTGGTAATAACATCCTAGTTAACGAGCTCCCTGGTTACCAAACAGTCACAAGGATACACAGTACTGTTAGGCAGTAATAAAAAGCACTCATGCCACATAAATCAGGTGGCTTGCTGTATAACTACTTCACAATCATTTGGCCTTAGAACCATTATGTGATAGGTAAGAGGCCCAATGGGAACATGGCTTGCAAGGCCCTGATTTTTGGGGTTTTATGGGGGAGTTTTTTTTCATATCCGAATCAAGCGTCTAAGCACAGTGTGTTCCATGTGATTGTAGAGCGCCATGAGGCAAATTTGTGATTTGTAATATTGGGCTATATAAAATAAATTGAACTGACTTGACCTGACCTGACTTTTTGACATGCATAGACACCAATCAAAGTACAACACACACTGGACCCAACACAAATTTCAAGGGAGCTGGCAGTTCTAACATTGCTGCAAAAATAGACAATGGGTCTCTAAATTTAGGAGTGCTTCTTCTGATTAGTGCTGTAACTGGCTGTTCAAAGGTTCGCCTAACTAGGTTTTATACAAATTAATAAACGCACACGGAGCATCCAGTTAAACACCAGCCAAACACTTTTAAAATCCTCTACTGCCTCTTTCTCGCTTGTTTCTAAGGGCCCTCCCGGCCTTTCTACGGCAACCTGACAGATCAACAGGGACTAACATAAAATCTGTTTCACTGTGTTATTACAGAGCCTGGTTGAATAGCCTACTTGATACGGAGCATCCAGTTAAAAAATAGTGCTTGCCATCCATTGGTATTTTGCAAGGATTTCTGACCATTGATGATCTTGAGTAATAAAAAATGGTTTAATATTGCCCCAAACATATGTAACAGTTTGTAACATCAAGACCAGTCTTACTTTTACCATCAAATCTGAGAGTGATCTTTGGACCAAACATAGTGTCATGAATCCCGCTTCCTGAGTCTGTTTTCTGCCTGAGTTGCTTGTATTCTGTCCTGGAGTCTGTTTTCCTGAGTTTCTTCTGGTTGCCTGGTGACGAAGCAAGGCGGGAGATCTCTCAATTACCCACACCTGCATCTCATCAGCTATCTGCACACCTGGTCCTGATCATCACCTCTTCACTTCATAAGCTCTGACCTGACCTGTTAGCCATGAACAGTATGTTGTGCCTGTGTATCAGCCTCAATTTACTAAAAGTTAGTTTTGCTGTTCTGTTATTTTTGCTTGCTGTGAACTTACCTTCGTTTCCTCTGTCTGCAGTTACCCTCCCGGGATATTCACTCCACCTCTGCCTGGTCGTCTGTTGCATCAGAAACAACATTGGATCTGCTCAAGTCTCTAAATAAATACTCACCTTTAGGGGATCCAAGATGGCAGCGTAGAGGATAGACATAGTGAAACCAGCTCCCGTAAAGACTTCTGATTTTACCTTTATCCTGCACGAAATAAGCCAAGAATAAGACTCCAAGCTGAGTAAGTTAAGTGTTGCTAAACTGAAAATGCCTCAGAAAAAGAATGAAGCAGCCACGAAGGAAGATAGGAGCGGGAAAACTACCGCAAATCCCAGTGCTAACACGAGCACTAGCATTGTTAGCGCTAGCTTTCCAAGCACCGATGCGCCGCCACCATGGTTTCATAACGAAATGGACAAAGGTTTTGACCGTATACAGACATTACTGGATCAAAAGTTAAACTCACTGGCCGTCTTGGTGGAAGCACTTATTACTGCAAATCGCGTCCTGGGGCAGCGGGTCAAAGAGATTGAGAATAGGCAGTCGGGTCACACCGAAAGCCTCGACTTCTTGCATGAAGACATCAGAGAGCACAAAAAGAAGCTGGAAGCAGAAATCAGCGGTCTGAAAGACAAACTCGATGATCTGGAGAATCGAGCAAGAAGACAAAATCTGAGGTTGGTCGGTTTTCCAGAGGGAGTTGAGGGGAAAAACACCATAGCTTTCCTACAAGAGTGGCTCCCGAAAATACTGGGCCTGGAGACCGGGGAGTTGATCGAGATTGAGCGGGCTCACCACTCACTTCAGCGCCGACCTGATGAGGGCAGCCTCCCCCGGGCTCTGGTGGTCCGCTTTCTCCGCTTCACCGACGTGGTGAAAATCCTAGACGCGGCACGGAAGAAAAGATCACTGCAGTATGGCAACTCTACTATCAAGATCTTCAGGGATATGTCCACAACTCTCTACCGGAAAAGAAAAGCCTTCACGCTGCTCAAGAAGAAGCTGCACGAGAAAACCATCTCCTTTAGGCTGCTTCATCCAACCAACCTGGTCCTGGACCTCCCGGAGGGTAGACGTACCTTCACCTCCAAGGTGTCGGCTGAGCACTACCTGACCAAATTTCACCCGGATATGCTCACCTGAACTCAGCTCCCCGCCGTGACTTTTTTGAGTGGAATTAGGGTACGTTCACTTTTGCGCCATAGTTACAGTGTAAGTCAACCCACACGGTAGAGCAGATACTTGTTTTCTTTCCTCAAAAATACTTTAATCCTTTCCTTCACCCGACAGACCGCTTAATGACCGGTAATTAACCCCAGACCACTGTTTTGTTTGCTGCGGTAGCCGGTGTTTATGTAACCAAGGCTTGGCGTATATAAAGCCAGTTTATTTTTATTTATTTCTGTAATGCTTGAGACAGTGACTCTATATACTTGTGTACTTAAGGCTAAATGCCTCCTCCCTTTTTTCTCAGCTGTCCATGTTCCACTCCCCCCAATACCTCAATTTAAAAGTGATCTATGTATGGCTTTAATCATGAGCCCTTGACCATTTGAGTTTTAAAGGATTTAAGCCTAGACTTTAAAGGTGGGTACAAATAATCTCTTTAACCTAATGGAGGACATTTCAGAGGTGCATTTTATTGGTTTTGTTTCTACTCGTTTATTACACACTGCCTAGTTGCGGGTTGTCTGGTTTCGCTCGTTGGGAGTGGTGTATGTTACTACGTTTGCCAGCAAGAATAGGTAAATGGTTCTTCTTTTTGGGGGGTGGGGGGGGACTTCCAGTCAGGGCAGCAAATTTTTTGTATAACTTTCTTTACTGCAAAAGGTACCAAGTCTTTCTCATTCTAGTACAGAACATTATCCTGTATATCCTACTACCATATGATGTAAACCATGTCTATTACCATGTTGGTTTTGGACCCTGTTATGGACAGATCCTCTTCAACCTCTAAAGCTCTATCTTCCGCAGCTAAGGCTTTCAAAAACGAATTGGCTGACCTTAATTTAATAGATGTGTGGAGGGCGAGACACATATCACTGCGTGGATACTCTTTTTACTCACACGCACACAAAGTATACTCCCGTATTGACGTTTTCTATCTCCATGCAGGGAAGGAGCATCTGGTCAAATCTTGTGAATACCTGGCTAAACACACTCGGATCATGCCCCTCTTTTGCTCCACTTAGCCAAACAGGACCAAAACATAAAACCTAAACGATTTCCTGTCCACCTGGTTAATGACGAGGAATTTATCATGAAAGTTAACGAGCAAATTGATCTTTTTCTTATCACAAATGTAGGCTCCTTTTTGAAAAAATGTGCTAATAAGTTATTGGATTCTCTTATAGATATGTTCAACCATGCAATCAAGACCAACAGATTACCCCAAACTTTAGAACAGGCTCTAATTATAGTTCTGTTAAAACGAGGGAAGGACCCCAATTTTTGCGGCTCATACAGACCCATCTCCCTTTTGTCAAGCGAATATAAGGTGCTCACTAAAATCATAGCTATCCAGCTTGGTACAGTGGTCCCCACTCTGGTCCATCTGGACCAGACCGGATTTATTCAAAACCGTTCACTGATTGATAACATTAGGAGATTCCTCAACATAGCGCACTGCGCAAAATCCATCGATGATCCAGTATTGGCTATCTCACTGACGCGGAGAAGGCTTTTGATCGCCTTGAATGGCACTACCTCTTTGCAGTTCTGCGTAAAATGAATTTGGGCCCAAACCTGATACACATGATTGAACTATTGTACCTCCACCCCACAGCCATGGTCCAAACTAACTCGGACATCTCCACCCCTTTCCCCCTCTCACGTGGCACCCGTCAGGGATGCCCGCTCTCACCATTGCTCTTTGCGTTAGCAATTGAGCCCTTAGCTATTGCAATAAGATCCCACCTGTCCATCTCAGAGGTCAGGGTGGAGGATGTGGACCACACCATCTCGCTATATGCAGACAAAGTAATCCTGTTTTTAACACATTTGAACTCCTCCCTGCCAGCTGTTATCGACTTGCTCTCCACCTACAGCAGCATATCAGGATACAAAGTAATTCTGCAAAAAAAGCGTGGCTTTGCCTTTTAATCCTCCAGCGAGCAATTTCCACAAGTAAACTTTCCCTTTTAAATGGGACGCCCAGTGTATAACATACTTGGGTCTGATGATCCCCACTCAATTAGATAGAACCTTTTCGCTTAATTACTACCCCCTACTTTTAAAGGCGGAGAGGGATCTGGACAGATGGAGGCATCTACCTATATCTTTGATAGGCCGTGTTAACTGCATAAAGATGAATCTGCTACCTAGGTTCCTCTATCTGTTCCAAACTTTTCTTATACCGATCCCTAGTAAGTTCTTTAAAAAATCAGAAAGCATGATATCTATTTTTTTATGGAGGGGAAAACTGCCCAGAATTAAAATGAAAACTCTATACAACACTACCCAGCAAGCTGGTCTAAATCTCCCGAACTTTGAACTATTCTACTGGGCGGCCCAGCTAAGAGCCATTTGGATTTGGCAGACGGAATTGGATAACCCGCCTGCTTGGAAGCAGATTGAGCAGTTCCATGCAGTTGAGGTATCATTGGCTGGTATTCCCTTTATACGCTCATATTATGCTCTGAAAACTGGCACAAGTAATCCTTTTATAAACCACACCTCCAAATTGTTTTCCATTATACAATCCCGCCACAAAATGCTTAATGACCCTACATAGGAACACTTCATTCCATACCAATCCTGCTCTTCCACCGGCTCTTAGAGACGGGCTTAGAAGGATATGGTTTATGAACCGAGTCAAATCATTTGGCGACCTCAATGAAAACAACATACTTAAATCTTTCGAACAGCTAAAAAGTGCCTTTAACCTCCCCGGAACACACTTTTTAAAATACCTGCAGATCAGACACTTTATTAGTTCACAGAAGAATGAGCACTTAACGTCTTCTGCCTCTCCCCCAACTGACATCATCTTAAAAGACATCCAAAACCTAAGGGGCTTTGTGTCCCTAACCTACGGTAGAATGTTGGATCTTTTGGCAAATAATGTGTTAAAATCCCGGGTCACATGGGAACAGGATCTGGATCACACCTTTAGGGATAGTGACTGGGCGGCAATATGTGCAGAAGCCCAAAACTTCTCCTACAACAGCCGCCATAAGCTCTTACAGCTTAATCTTATCCATCGTATTTATTACACACCAGAAAGACTTCATAGAATGAACAGTGCTATCTAAGAAACCTGCCCTAGGTGCAAGACAGACACAGGCAACCTGATGCACATGTTTTGGAGCTGTACAAAACTAACAGACTATTGGGGCTCCATTTTGGATATACTTAAATAGGTCATAGGAGTCGAAATTCCTCATTCGCCAAGACTTGTTTTGTTAGGGGACACAACAGCTCTGCCAGCTGATAGGAGGAAAAATATACGCTTCATCAAACTAGCCTTGATCGCTGGAAACAAGTGCATTGCTATCATGTGGAAAAGCGAACTTCCCCCTCCTGTCTCCTTATGGTTGAAGGAGGTTACCTCTTATATGGCCTCAGAAAAAAATATGTTTAATCTCAAAAAGAAACCTCATCTATTTGTAAATTGCTGGAAGGACTTTAGGCAGTGCCTTAATAATACACTCCAGCCTGCTGGGCAGCCTCTTCCATTGGTGTTACAATAGGCAAGGAAGTAACTCACTTCACCCTGCTACTATTGGTGCCTTAGCTCCCTGACTTTGCTGTGCTCGACTGGAATTCCTAGGGGGTTTTTTTCCTCTCTCTTTTTTTTCCTCTCTTATTTTTATTTTTTTCTTTTGCCTTGTATCAGCATTATCATTGTTAGTAGTAATACTACTGTCATTACTTATAATTCTTACTATTTGTTTGGGTGTTGAGTTATAACTGTAATTGCCATTACTACTCTGTCTTTATTTCCTTTCCTGAGCAATGCAGGGTTGGGTTTGGGGGGTTAAAAAAATGTTAAAATGACATGGTCTTTTGTTACACCCCTATGTTATCACTTCTTTTATAAAAATGTCAATAAAGAAATTGTTAAATACAACTTGTCCTGGTCTGCTTTTGAGTTCCACTTTAGTGAATCGTGACAGATAGCGGCATACTTAACTAATCTCTGTAATCCAGTTATTGCATTATATCCTTTATACAGTGTTCTACCACATAAAACTTCTTGCAAGGCACTTTATCTAATCACTACTGGCTCCAGAGAACTGCATTTGAGTGTTTTACCTGCCAATTTCCTTTCACAATCACATGCTGATGTGTCTGGCAGACTGACTAGTAGACATCATAAATGGATCTGTTCCAGGACATATTTCTAAGGAATTATTTTGGATTCCTTGACAATCAGTCAGCATCTCGTCTCATTCTTTACTTACTGTCAGTGCATCTAACTGTTGTGATATCCACAAATAGCAAATTGGAAAACAGATATCGTAGCTCTTGAGTTTTGGTTTCTTAGTTTCCTTATATTTTGCTAAAAAAAAAAGTATGATTAAACTAGTTATTCTTTATGTTTTTATGGGACAGGACCATGTAATTTATTAACATGATAAAAAAAAATAATGATATAGTCAATAACCGTCAATGGCTATATATCTAGTGGTAAAAGACCGTGAAAATTAGTTGTAATGAATATAGTGTTTCAATGAATTACTAAACTTTAAATTAGTTTATGATCAAACTTGTATGTCAGAAAGCTTCTTACTGTACCTAGACTACAGTTTTAAATATTTTGAAAATGTCATATCAAATCCAATGACAATGATTCTGCTACAGCCATTACATAGATTTAAAATAATTTGTTTGAGTTCATTTTGTTTGAGATTTGTATCTCTTTATACAGTATGGTAGTCTGCATTGTCAGTGTCGAAGTCCACCACTTCCATGCTGGAGTCACATGGCATGCACATGCACAAGGAATTCACAGTAAATTTTCATTCATTAGACAAAATTCAGGAGACACGAGCTGGCGAAGGTGCACACTGCATATACAACGTTTTTGTCGTGGTGGTCAGCACGTTTTTTTTAAACTAATGTATTTCAATGGGAAGCATCTTTCATGATCACAGCACGACTACGGTAGTGAGTAGTATGAAATGCCGAATATCCGCGCAGGGAGGTTGGTTGGGGTGGTGGATGGGTCAAACAACACAGGATTTTCACCCCGGAGACCGGGGATCGTGTCGCGCATGTGACGTTTCATTTCCCCGTTGTTCTTTTCCTAAACCCAACCGTCCCGTTGTTGTCGCACGTCCCCCAGAGACCGCGGATTGTGGCCCGCGTGTGACGTTTCCTTTCCCCGTTCTTCTTTTCCTAAACACAACCGTCCCGTTGTTGTCCCGTGTCCCCCAGAGACCGCGGATTGTGTCCCGGCTTGTGACGTGTCTTTTCCCCGTTCTTCTTTTCCTAAACACAACCTCTGTATAGATGCTTCCCATTACGTGCTGACCACTACGGAAAAAATGACATAAACGTGTCCCTGTACACGAATCAATAGACTAAAAATAACGTGACCATTTAACGAACTGCCGTGAGACCGTGTTGGAATATAACATGTTACACGTTGACGCAAATGTCACTGTTGTCATTGTCACTCATCACCATCTTGTGAAACCAGGGGACACCCTGGACATCTATCCCATTCACAGCTGGTTCCAGGCGAGTTGCATTATTTATTTTTAAAGTTGATAGCTGATGGACAAAATACATGTAAACAGCTTTTACACATCTACAGGAAAGTAAAATCTCTGCTCTGAAGTGTGCCAAGAGTCTAATGAAATGACCTGAACTTCCTGCTTAGCTCCAGCCTTTAACTCCATTCAAACAAAGCTGTTTTATTTAGTTATCTTAACCTCCTTTCTTTAGTTTCATAAATGAATATTTCACTTTTTGTAATTTGCCAATTGAATCTCTGTCTCAGTTTTTAAAAAAGTCATGAGTTCAAAATGTTGCAGTTTGTCCTCTCATGATGTCTTTCATAATGTGTAACTGATATTATTACATGGTTCTCTTAGAAACTTAAAATGTAGGAAGTATTTATTAACACTGTTGAGCTCTCATGGCTGACATATTTTTTTATGTCATGTTGAGGTCGGGCCATTGCCTGTGGACAGGCAAACAAGGTTGGTGGTTCTTAACTTGAATCTACTAATTAGTGATAAAGTAAATAGTGACTTCACTGTATGCCCTGATCATATGAACAGAATGGTTATTGTATTTAAACAAAAACAGATTGAATGTGATGTGCAGACTGTGAAGCTTCAAGTTAGCCCCATAATAACTGAATTGCACTCTTGTCTTGACTTTTTTTTTTACACGCAACATATCAATCCTGTCATTATCAGCTGATAAAAAATCTTCGGGAGTGATAGGAGCACATTGTTTTTTCATGTGAAGTCGCAGAGTAACGCCAGTTTAGAAAAAAACCTGTGCAACTGTGTCCTCCATGGTGCCTTGCTCAGACAGATCATTCATTACCCCGCCCACAAAGCTCTGATTGGATCAATTGTTTTTCCTAAGTGGGAAAATAGCAATCAATAAGCACATCACCAGATGCTGATACATCAGATATTGCCAGTGTTTTAGAACCAGGCTGCAGCTTCGATGGACTTTAGTATTGCTTGACTTGCCCTCATCCACTGGAAGATGTTACAAATCCCTTATGAATTATCTGTTCATTTAACAGTTCAAACTTGGTTTCATCAGACCAGAAATTCTTGTTTCTCACAGAAAGAGTTGTTGCTTTTTTGAAAATCCAAGGAGACTTTCATGCGTCTTTCACTGAGGAGAGTCCCCAGAGGACGTTGTACTACACCGTTGAAAGCGTCGGAAGCGAGTAGAAAAAAAATATGGCGGAGAGGCTAGTGTCCAAACGTCCAATTCTCTAGGCTGAGAGGTATAAACAGAAAGGCTGTTGCGTGGAGAAAAGCTGCCCAGGATGTTGATAAGTCAGGTCGGTTAAATGTGATATAGCGGTATAATGTCAATAGTTTGATATCTGTTGCTAACCAATTTAGCCATAGCAGGTATCCTATGCATTGTTTCTGCACGGAATACTCATACTCCAAAATGAATCAATCTTTTACCCCTTTCTATAATTACACACTAATGTTTTTTTATTAAAAGTTAAGAATTCAGATTTGTTTATCAGTACCATAGCAATGCTAACTTCCGCTCGGATTGTCAGATAGGAATCGTCCGTTGCCTGTCGTACGAGTAAAAAATGTTATAACACATCAGGATGACCAACGGACCTGATTTTTTTTCGCACCGCACTCATTCGCATCGGTTCGGACCCATTCGCATGCGTTCTGCGAATCTCCATAGCAAAAGAATGACTTCCGGTCATTTCACAGCCGTATCTACTGTGCCAATGTGAAGGCGGCTTAAGAGAAATTTAGGTTTAACCATGTATCCAGAAAGTAGTACTGTAGGTGGCTATCTGTTGCACATTTTATGCAACTCAGCAAGACATGTTGGACCAGTAGTTAAAATAAGAGTTCTGTACGGTGGCCTTGAAGTGCAAATCACAAAAGCAAATAGAAAAATGCAACAGCAAATCATAAAACACAACGGCAAATAGGAAAACATTTCAACAAATCATAAAACAAAACGGCAAATAGGAAAACACGACAGCAAATATGAAAACACGACAGCAAATATGAAAACACGACAGCAAATATGAAAACACCTAATAAAGCACAACGGCATTACGTAACTTCTACCGGAAAAGGTAGGGCCTATCTAGCAGAGGACGGACCCTCCTGATTGGTCTGTCTGTTATTAGTAGGCGCTTTTCCGTGTTTTTCACCTCTCCTTCCTGTTAAAAGACAGACAGTCCGTCTGTCTAATGAGAAGGGTCTTCAGGGCCACCGCAGGTTCTGAGAGATTAAACAAAGGTCAGCCACACAATTTGTTTTTGTCAAAATAGCACCGCTGAATGGTTTGCACAGTTAATGTGACTATGCACTGACAATTGTTCAAATGTTTAGAAGTCATATGGGCTACATATTGTAATACTGTGGGGTGCCACTGTGCTTGTGATGGCCAGTAATGGTTTACTGAAAGACTATTGGTGAATACATGGGGACATTTTCTTAATACAGTTTTTCTCAATTGCTAAAACACAATTTATGAAACCTTTCTCCATTTTCTGAAAACATTAAACACAAAATCTCATCTTCAAGCACTATTTAAAAAACCTCTGACTCCTCTCCCAAAATGAAACTTTCGCCTCAAAACAGTTTTACCTGTGTTCAAAATCAAACACTGCTCTCAAATCATAAACAAAGTGATCAAAATGATATACACTATCAAGCAGTCAGTAAACAATACACTAAAAAATAGAAAACACATTGTTCAAAACATATAGTTCTCAGGGAGAAGTACATTTTTAATCTCAAAACAAATTTAACATTTTTCCGTCATTGTCTTTTGATGAACAAAAACATGTTCTATCATAGTAGCTCAAAATTGATCAGAAATTACTACTCTGCTTTGCTCTTTGCAATTTGTTTTGTTCTTACTCCTACTTATACCCCTATTTTTACAGTACTGTACCCTGCATCTCACAAACTTGTCCTTTGTTTCTGTGATAACTGTAATTCTTTTTCTTTGTTGATATGAACCTGCAACCAGTCAAAATCTATTGAGCAGTCAGTACTGTTACAGTAACAAATGGAAAACACAATGTTCAGGGCCATACAACTTGTTCATTGTACAGTATACAGCCTACAATGCGCTGTACTACAGTATATAATACTAAAAGGGACAAAAATCAAAGGAGTAAACATGTGATCAATGTGCTTCTTCTTGTCTTTGGACTGGGTTGTCCCTCCTGAGGCAACAGGGGAAGAAGCCTCTTGTGTGCTGTATCCAGCCCTGATATGATTCCTCACCTATATCACCACAGGCTATCCATTCTCAGACTTTCTCCTTCCCATCTTCAACATCCTGTTTGTTCTCTGAACTGTCTTATATTGGTTGTGTCACATCATTTGAAACAAGTGAAATCAATTTTGAGTGGTTGTGTTCAATCAATGACATGTGCTCTCTATTTGTATATAACTGTTGCCACTTGTGTTTACCAGTATGGTTGACATGTGCATTAGAGTGCAGAATGTGTTTTGAGAATGAGAATGTGTTTAGAGTTTTGCTGAAAAGCCTAAGTGAGATCTGCAAATTGTGTCTTACCATGTGAAATGGTTTAAGGTATTGACAACAGACTGCATAACTAGCTTTAGAACTTTGTTCAGCCAATGGGTTTTAGTGTTTTAGCAATTGAGAAAAACTGTAAAATATGAGAACACATTTCTCTTCAATATGCACCTTTCTATATCAGTTTTGGCTCATTTAATCTCTGTATGTGAATATCATGTATCATTTGACAAATATAACATATTTATGCAGTTTTGCCAAATACTACACATGAAAGGTAATACAAAGAAATAAGAATAAAATTAGACAATTAACAACTGACTATTAACATTAAAGTTAGCATCTGTTATGATGAAATATCAACTAACCACACAACCCGGCACACCTAGTCTGGCTATCAACCGGAGCCAAGCTCAATCTTTTAAGATTGAACATTAGTCTCTTAGCTCTGTATTTTCTCTGCACAAGAGGCATGATCAACGGGCATAGTTCAAATGACTCTGTACGCAATTGGATAGTCCTTCAACCAATCAGACCAACGATCCGGGTGACGTAGCAGTGACAGCGGCATCAGCGGATTGCTGCCATGGAGTGCTGTAACTCGTTGGCCGGCTTGTTGAATGTAAACAAAAAGCTGCTTGGTCGCTTCTCTATCATCATCGTGTTAAACCCGCCAATTGTGATTGGTTCCCGCAAATTTATAACAGAAGCAGGATAGATAAATGTACAGGTTTCCAGCCTGAGCTGCAGGGCGAAATCAAATCGCCGGCAGATCGGGCTGGGTTTACCCAGTCTATGGCATACCTAACATGACTGGAAACGCTATTGTGAAGTATTTTGATAATTTCGTTCAAAACCGAGCCAGGAACAGACGCATGTTTGTGTTTTCGTGCATCCACGGGAGGATGTTCATGGGATATGGGACCAGTAGCATCATCTGTAACTAAATTGTCATGCATCAACAACTTGCACAATATGTTGTGATCCATTTTCAAGGGAAAAGGAGTTTCCAGTAGGCAGGTTGATAGAACAAATAGTGAGCTTTAATAACAAAAAGCTGAATCCAAAAACAGGCAGGCAAAAAAAGAAAATCCAGAAACACTAGAAAGACAAAACACTGGAGGAAACTACAACCGGAAGATACACTGCGAGCCAGGAACAAACGTGATCTGACACTGAAACAAGAGACACCAGACTAATTAAAATACACAAAAGAAAATAAGAGTGGTAACGAGGAACAGGTGACATGAGGGCTGACGAGGAACAGGTGAAACACATCAGGGTGGGAAAAACAATCACAAAGGCGGGAAAACATGCAAGGCAAGTAAATATAAAAAGACCTGACATATGAGAAGAACCTAGAAAAAATAAAACAAAACCCAGGATAAAAAAAAAAACAACATGCGTTTTACTGGGCGGGATGCGTGGGATTTCCCCCTTTCTGGTCTACATGTCCCTACCTCTGCTGAATTGTTTTTTTATCCAAAATGTACCCCCCTCCCCCCCTTCAAAGTGATCAATGCTACTTATACTATACTTTTTTATTTAGTCAATTTATTGAATATTGTAGTGGCAATCTGACAACAAAAAATGCCACTGGAACGCTTGCGGGTGCAGATGATGAGTTCCGCCATCGTCTTGAGTTTAACACTTTATTTTATGAATGCATTTAAAGACACCTACAAAAAACTGACTGTGTCGACTGAAAGATTAAAAATGAGCAGACTAGATCTAAAATATCGCTCACACACAGCTAAGGTTGAAAAACTGTGCGGCTTCCCAGATCCCCCCTCACCTGTGATTCCCTTTGTAACATCTGATTGTGGTAATTAGCACACAAACACACAGGTCTGCAGTAGAACGTAGTGATCAAAACCATTCACACAAACCTACCACACACACACACACACACACTATACACACACACGCAGCACAAGTCTAAATTGGCTACAACAAACATGTAAAAAAAAAAAAAAAAAGAATACATACACAAAGTAAAACTTATGAAAAAAGAAAAATAAACGCGATCATCAGCAACAAATAAGCAACTCAAATAATTTTGTTCATGTTCAAAAGGGGTAGGAAGAAGTTGAGGACTTTTCTGGTCCTACCCCCTCTTAATTTATATTATTCATAATAGAAATTCAATTTGCATCCACCAGTGTCCACTTTTAACTCAGTCAGCTTAAACAAATCAACTCTTTTAGACAAGACACCCTAGACAGGCTCCAGTATGTCCAAAACTCCATATGGTCCTTATGGTCCTCATCCACACCAAGACCTGGCAGCACATCACCCCAACCCTCATCCACCTTCACTGGCTCCCAATTAAGTCCTGCATCACATATAAAATCCTCCTCCTCACCTACAAATCCCTCCATGCCCTGGCCCCACTGTACCTCTTCATGGTTAACTGCTCCTATTTGTCTAGACTATCTGTCCAATCTGAGTTTTCTGTTGCACGACTAAAACAACCTTTGAACGTACAAATATTCCACCAAAAAAAGATCCTTCCCGAGGCTATTTTGCAGAGGCACCATTGCTCCGTCTGGCGCCACCAGTGCTGCCGATGACGATTGTGATTGGTTTAAAGAAATGCCAATAAACTAGAGCACGTTTTCTTCCCCATGCAGTATCAGATTTGATGTGATGTAATAAAGTTATATATTTAAGTAAGCACAACCGAGTTCCTTTGTTGTTCCGGATGGTTCATCACCTGCAGTCTTTGGTAGAAATTAAAGTAACCTTTTAGAATATTACTTGAGTAAAAGTTATAAGGTATCTGATATTTCCTTTTATTAAGTATCACAAGTAATTTTGTGATATTAAATGTACGTAAGTATTAAAAGTAAAAGTAAAAAAAACTTTGATTATGAACTTTATTATGGCTTCCTTATATTAAATATAATATGCAGGGTTTCCACACCGTCTTAAACATCAATTTCAAAGTCTGACATTAACAAAGAGAAAAAAAGAATTATATTTGTTTTTATTGAGGAAGAATCTTTCACTCCAACGTACAAAACCATTTCGTGCAAACACGGCCACAGGTGTGTAACGTTATCTTCGTTCACCAGTGTCGTCAGGGGGGGTCATTGTCTGTTATGTTGGTAGCAGAGCCTGCAGCAGGTGTTTACGTGATGCTATCAGTTATTATGCTTTCTCCTCTTCTTCTTTAGTTTTGGCGCTTGGCAACAAACAAGCATTACATTACCAACTGGAATGGAGCGTGTATTAACTGGCAAAGTGAGGTAAAGTATAGATATGTGTGTCAATGCTATTCATGTGGATGCTTTATTTTATCATCCTGTTTGTGATGTATGTTTATGTTGTGTGTGATGTCTTTAAGCTACTGGGACCTTGAATTTCCACTTGGGGATCAATAAAGTATCTATCTATCTATCTATCTATCTATCTATATGTGAAAATTCTACATAATTCCAGTAACAAAGTATTTGATTCTTGTGTTACATTACAACAAAGATCTCCTGCCAGGTATTTTTTGAAAGTGCCTGCCTTTTTCCAAACAGTTTCCAATGATGGCTTCTCAGATGGTTCTGTGTTAACAAACCATCTGGCTGTCAGGTTAAATGACATGTATACAACAGACAAAAGCAAACTATACATATTATATATATACAGTATGTAACATACAGATACTCTTCTTTATATACAGTATCAAAAAGTACACGCAAGTAAAAAAAAAAATTATATTGAGGAAACTCCTAAATTATTCAAAGCCTGGTCATTTAAAATAACTGGTAATTTCAGACACACACACACACACACACACACACACACACACACACAGGTCAGAGCAGGGGTCAGAGAGTACATGTGAGTATCAGTGTTGGGGTTAAATGGATCGTTTCTCATGTGTTTGCGTTACTATTGAGTCTGTGTGTTAAAGATATGCAGTGAGATGATACGCTTAAACATGGACACACACACACACACACACACACACACACACGCACACACACACACACACACAGAGTAATATTTAAAGCCTGATGGTGCCCTGTCCATGGTGCTGAGTGTCAGTGTGCAGACAACAGTTCATTTTTAAACACTATAAAACTTAGTATGTTTAAATCTAGCACAACTGTAGATCGTATTTTATATACCCACTAAAAATAACTTTTACTTTGGTGGGAGAGAAGACAGTCAGCTCTAGAAGAATTGTAGTGAATCAGTGGAGCAAAGTGCATGAGAGCTGCAGGACAGTGAGCTTGAACACATTTCCAGTGTAAATCACATTTACCCCAAAGTTCTCCTAACCTTTCTGATAATAACCAATTTGGCGACTTTCCAGTATTATCATGTCCTTATCAAGACTAATAAATAGCAGCTTCCAGCCTTCTGGGCCCCATGGACTAATTCAATATGTTGTACCTTAGAGTAAAGCTGCATTAAGCTTATAGCACGAGTAAAAAACCCTGCACCATATTATGCTAGAATCCAAATTTCAAATTAATTTTTTTGTTGTTATTTTCACATATACAATAATACACAGAACAATGCGCAGTGAAGTGCCTTCCACTGCATTTGACCCATCCTAAATAATTAGGAGCAGTGGGCAGCCGTACTCCTGCAGCCGGGGACCAACTCCAGTTGTAATGTCAGTGCCTTTTTCACGGCAACGGCAGGAGTTACCTAGCATGCATGTCTTTATGGTGGGAGGAGCACCTGCAGGAAACCCACGCAAACGCGGGGAGAACATGCAAACTCCACACAGAAAAGCCCTGCCCCCTGTGTCTGTTGAACTGTGAACTGTTGTACGTTTCTAAATGTCTATGAGCAGATCCTTTATTTTTTTATTTTTTTTGTGAAGTTGGAGTTTTTGGGCACTATAACCAAATCAAAATCTATCTTTAGGTGAAAAAAAGTATGTACAGATGTACTTTTTATTCTATTTGGGGAGAATTTCTTAAATTGTTTTAAAAATATTTGGGTGTGGTTAGCATTAATACTATTGAATGGAAAAACAGAAACTCATTTTCTTCTTGATTAGATTCCAAGCGTATAGTTGGCAGGCTTAGTTTAGTATTTTCCACCTTTATCTTCTCCATCCAGGAATCCCAAACCTTCAGCTCAGAGGTGCCGCACATTCAAGACGGGTCCCGTTTTCCAGTAGATGATTGAACCCGGGGTAGGTAATGCCTTGAATACCTCAGTTCAGTACAGAACATTGTGGCTAATTTTGCCTCTTCACTTAATGAACACTCGCATCAGACGATACAACTCGATCCTGGTTAAGATTTAGTAATCCCGTTAGCTTTGTGCCAACAGAGTTGCAAGGTTTGACAAGCATCTTAAATGTATATCTGTGCAGTGGGCCTCCTCCTTGACCAGGTGATGGCCTTGGTAACAAACTTGGCTGTTGTCCCTACCACATGGCTTTCACATATGGCACTCACTGTATGTGACGAAAGCAACACGCACGAAAACTCACTGTGTGTGGAAAGCAACACACACAACACTTGCTTCGTCTCCTTTGCGGTGCAGAGAATTAATTCCCCCGAAGATCCATCTCAAAAAGAAAGGAAATTCCCGCCCACACTTTTCGATAAACCAAATGCAGAGGGTGAAAGGTGTGTGCAGGTATTTTCTTTCTTTTAACTCACTGTGTGTTACCCCATTTTTACCTGCTATGAAGCTGTTGGTAATGTGTAAAAAGTTGGTAAAGAGCCTTGATTCTTTGATTTACACATAAGGGAGCATAACCAGCTGGTGCACATGGTTGGCAGCAAACTTAATTATGTGTACTATAAAGCAACAAGTGACACTCCTTAACACAAGGACATTTTAAATTTTTGACTTTTCTTTTTGATGCAGCCTTTTTTAAAGTAATTGTGCATGTCTTACACTGCACTGTAACTTTTATTCTTTGTGTCAAAGCTGTCTTATTCTATTTTAGCTGTTTTTATATTCTCTTTAACAGATGCTTTTTTTTAAACTCATTTTTAACTGCTCTTTGCACACTTGAATTGTTGTTGCTGAAATGTGTTATACAAATAAAGCTGCCTGGCCTTGTCCTTGCCTTTCAACCACCCTGCCAGAACAAGCGCCACTAAGGGCGATTTAGTTTAAGGGGAATTCAAAAAGTTCAAATGGGAAAAGTATTAAGGGAAATGGCACAGTTTAAAGTGTTTTCACTGTTGATTTATTTAGCTGTTTCACTGTTTTTTAATTGGCGAGGAGAGGGTAGAGAGCCTGGATAACAGCTGGGCCAGCCTATAGCTCCTAAAGATAAAGGGTCTGGATATATCAATGTTTTGCATAGTTGTTCCTACCAAAGTGTGTCTTCATAATATAAAGGCACATGCAGATAGTCAGTAAATACCACAGGGGATTAAAACTGTGACCTCTGTTGTAAGATGATGTGCCTTATCAGAAGGCTAAAGACTGCAGAGATGTCTCTGTACTATATCAGTGAGGAATTAAGAGCAAGACAAAACATCAGTGAAACATGAACTTCAAAGCTTGTTTTTAAAAGACTAGAATTTGGAAATGCTAAAACATGTGGACACATACTTACTCATGCATTCATGTGCAAACCCACACATTTATAGGCACCAGGTTATAACCATTACTGTGAAGGTTTCTTAGCTGCATTACCTAAACCTCAATTCAATTAACCTTCACCACTAGCTAATCTTACCAAATGAACCTTCTCCTCAGCCATTATACGACCTGTAAATCAGAACAAGATGCTGTGCAGCAAGTAAGGGCTAATCGAAATATAACTTCTATGATGTGATACGGAGAACTCAACCACAGAACAATCCTCCAAAGTCTGTTTTCGATTAGAACATGATTTGCAATTATTGTTATTTAACATGCTAATACAAGTCCCCAGCGTTCACACAAGCAGCCCATAGGAGCCAAAGCAGATAATTGAGCAGACATAGCCTCAAGTATGTTTTGATATAATATCAACTTATAACAATCCACTTTTGATATAATTGATCCTAAATTGTACCAATTAAAAGCAACAAACCCCCAGACCTATTCACAGTAACTGATTCACATGATGCCTCCCACAGATAATATGCAAGTTGTTGGACTTCAGACAGTGACAATTTGGTACACCCTCAGGATAAAGTGCAATTACTTTGGTAATTTCCTAAATCTCCCCTTGTTTATGATTCAATATGAATGCCATTACTGTTAAAGGAACACGCCGACTTATTGGGACTTTAGCTTATTCACCGTAACCCCAGAGTTAGATAAGTCCATACATACCCTTCTCATCTCCGTGCGTGTTGTAACTCTGTCCGACGGTTCCACCGGTAGCTTAGCCTAGCACATATCCTGGAGGTAACTGGTTCCAACTAGCCTACTGCTCCGAATAAGTAAAAAAAAAAACATAACGCAAACATGTTCCTATTTATATGTTGTGATTTGTATAGTCAGTGTGTACAAATAACAAGGTCACATGAGACACAGCCATCTTCTAACCGTATAGAAACTGGGAACTATATTCTCAGAAAGGCAAAGGATTGCTGATCTGCTCAGGGCTTCTCAGGTGCTGCAAGCATATCACTCCGCCCAAGTAGCAGAAGTAGCACTGCTTCGCCTTTCTGAGAATATAGTTCCCAGTTTATATACGGTTAGAAGATGGCTGTGTCTCATGTGACCTTGTTATTTGTACACGCTGTGACTATACAAATCACAACATGTAAATAGGAACATATTGGCTTTATTTTGTCACTTATTCGGAGCAGTAGGCTAGTTAGAACGATTACCTTCAGGATCTGTGCTAGGCTAAGCTACCGGTGGAGCCGTCGGACGGAGTTACAACACGCACGGAGATGAGAAGGGTATGTATGGACTTATCTAACTCTGGGGGTTACGGTGAATAAGCTAAAGTCCCAATGAGTCTGTGTGTTCCTTAAAGAAAAAACTCAGGAGCAGCACAATTCATTTCACATACGTGAAGAAGTCAGGAGACCTTGATGAATTACACAAGCATTTAATGAACACACATTGAGGAGACAATTAAGCAGGCAGTACAGTACAACCACAATGTGTTATTGTGCAGTGCCGTCCTAACTCTCTGAAGTTCCTGTCCTCCTGAAGGTGTATTTATACTGGAGACGTTACGTTTAGATGAAACAAACAAAACTATTGCAGGCGCCGTTAACACATATACTAAATCGTGTGGCTGGCCCACCGACCTCCAAAAGGAGGCAGGCCTGAGACAAAATTGTCCCTTATCATGTAGCTGCCTACGTAGACTCTCTGAATTTGTAGATAGACAAACAGTTATACATGAAGAGGTTTGGTTGTTAGAGACTGGTCGAATATTCTCGTCCCCTGACTTGTGTCCTGATGTTGTCATGTAAGCTTTCCCTTAGTCTCATCATACCACAACATGGTGTTTCTGGAAATTCCACCAATCAGCCTCAGCTGTAGTTTGTCTTTAGTGCTAATTTAAGATAAGCCTTTATTGATCCCCAGAGGGGAAATAGGGTTTGGTGCAGCAGGATAGAAATAAGTATGAATAAATAGAGAAGTCGAAATAAAAAAAGAACATAAAAGGTAAGAACATAAGAGGTAAAAAAAAACAACTATACAAGCGCAATTAAAGACAAAGTTGTGAGATTGGGTGCCTTTGCGCACACTGTGGCGGTCACTTTGTCCCCTGGCCGGTGGGTTAATTTCCTATGCTAACCTTGGGTTTCATCAGTGCCTGTTTCTGTTCTGCTCTTTCTCTTTACCTCTTAATTTGCTTCCAGGATCCAGTTGGTGATGTGTGAGAAGTGTAGTGGGACAGTGCAGGTATTGTGGCGATGTCCTTGTGTTCACTATAGTTAACTGTTGCTGACTATTAAAGGTGCAATGTGTAATATCGACAGCTAGCATTTAAAATGGTTACTGCAGTCCAAATTCAAAATACTGGAGAGAGTCTTCTCCCCTGGTCCGAAGTTCACGGGGGTTGCCAGGTTGAGACCGCTGAACCCAATTTCCCACAATGTCAATGTTAGCTAGATGCTAGTCTCGCACTGCCAGACATTAATCTATTAATCTACAGCGTAGAGGAGTAGCTAGATGCTGGCTTTGTTGACAGTAATAAAAGCCTGTGCTCTCACTGTCATTGACATTTACTAAGCTTAAAATTACGGCAACAACCGCTCTAAACACTGCAACCTTGTGGTACCCAGGTCACAGTCAGTTTGTCGGCTACGGCCGCTGAACAGACTACACGGTTGTTTTGCCAAAGTTAAATTGCATGTTTCCATTGTGAGGAAATCAAACTTGCGATTTCTCTCATATGTCTGTCACCGTGGTTGTAAACAGCCGTGGCCCGTTAGCATGGCGTTAGCATGGCGGCAAGTGTTAGCATGGCGGCGTAAGCCAGCACCAGTTGGGATCACGTAAGCGGCTGTGTCAGAGTAGGGGTCAGGAAGTGTGAGTATCAGTGAGTGTTGGGGTTACATGGATTGTTCTCCATGGACCATGTGTTTGCATCACTATTGAGTGTGTGTTAGTGAGAAGACACTTAAACATGGACACACACGCAGAGAATCATATGGACACCTGTGAAAATAAATAACTTGCCAAAAACAAACCTTATCTAATACGTTTTAAAGTTGAAAACATGTTGAGAAACATGATGAAAGTCTATTTTCAGAATTTATTCAACGACAGTCACAGTTTAGTTTAGACTGATTGATGATGATATAAAACATAGTACAAACATTAG
Organism: Sander lucioperca; assembly: GCF_008315115.2. Lineage (NCBI taxonomy): Eukaryota > Metazoa > Chordata > Actinopteri > Perciformes > Percidae > Sander > Sander lucioperca. The sequence goes on along the minus strand of NC_050179.1, from coordinate 22,472,197 downwards.
TAAAACTGCATTTATATTCTTAAATGTAAAAGCATCATATGTAAAAATTTAAAATGTCCTTTTAGACAGTGACAAAAAAAATTAATGTATAACGCAGTAAGCTTAATAATCAAATGTTAATAAAAAACAGACAATATTTTATAATAAAAATTAATGAAATTAATTCTGATTCTGTAAGTTACTGTTCTTGATGAGGTAGTAATGATCCTGCTAAAAACATATGGGTTACAACACATTTGTAACATGTGAACAGTGGCTTCTGTGCAGCATCAGGACGCTGAATTGGAACAGTGCATCAGTTTATTGAGCATATATCAATTTATTTAATATAATAGAGCCTTGATTCAGTGTACTTCGTTACATTTCATTGCAAATGCAAGGTTCCTCACTCATCATTGCATTCTTTATGATTTGGTGGGTTGGACATCATTGACCACTCACAGAAAGTGATACTAGGTACACTTCCAGCTTACCTCTGTACCCTTCTCTGTCTAAGTTCTGGTAGTTACCAGCTACGTTCCTTCCAGGTTGCTTTGTAATGTACCCCAGGTTTTGACAGATCTGGGATCAACTATAATATAAAGAATGGGGTGATGGAGACATGTGGTTGTTATTCTTGAGAGGCCACTGTGTAGCTGTTCTTCTGCTTCATTTGTGAATTTTTGTATATCATGTTGAATAATGTCGCTGTCGGGCAGAAACCTTGTATATCCGTATTTCGTCACTTACATTTTTTTTTTCATAAATCCATGCTATTTATCAACTTTTACGTCTGTCTGTGGGTTTTACAAATATTCAAACAGTTTAGAGCAGGGGTATTTAAAGTTTTTTAGGACAGGGACCCCTTAGCTGAATGAGAGACCGAGTAGGGACCCCCTACTGCATATACTGTATACAATTCAGTTGCATTTTAAACTGGGTCGAATGAATGAAAATAAACGGATGTTGTTTATACATCATGTTTAAACGTTAAACATCCATGTGGAAAGCACAGTAAATCCTTAAGCTTAACTGTATGGCTACCATAGTGGCTATCTTACCTATAGTAAGCCTATCTTCATGTGTACATTAAATGTTTTTTTTTTCCCACCAATAGGCAAATTTATCTTTGCTATTAACATGTTGGATTCATACTTTCAGACATATTTACATTTTTGAAAAAAATTAACTTTAAAAAGAATATTTTTTAAACATAATTTGGCGGCCCCCATGCACTAACTCTGAGGACCCCCTGTTGAAGATCTCTGGAGGCGATATCTTGTTTTTTTTTTTGTTTGTTTTTTATTATTTTTTTTAAATAGCCTTTCTTTCATTTCCTGAACAGCAACGGTTTTGGACATGCAAGGTTTTCAACCGACAGCAAGGATATGTTGTATTTTACTATGTTTTAAATAGTTTAGCACTCCTACCATGGCGAGAGGCCTGTACTACGAAGCAGGATTTGGCGTTAACGAGGTAACTTCAGGTTCAACCCAGGGTTTTCTGTATCACGACGGTGGATCACTTGTTACCGGGTTCAATCGCCGTGGTAACTTATGCTGAACACCTAACCTGCTCGGGAGCAGGTTATCAATATCATCAATACTCAATTGATAACGGCATCACCGTTCTTAGAAGATCAGGTGGAGCTCGGTGCGCAGAGAGAGAGAGAGAGAGAGAGAGAGAGAGAGAGAGAGACAGAGAGAGAGAGAGAGAGAGGGAGAGAGAACGAGAGAGACAGAGAGAGAGGAATTAGAGGGAATTACGTTGGTCTATAGGCTATTTGTCGGCTTCTTGAGCTGTGAGTTGCCAATGCCACACATTGGTTTGAATTTATATATTTTATTTGCTCCAACGATCACTTACCACTGCCAGGGTTGCAACTGATAATATAAAGCAATGACAGTTTATGGAAAACACAAGTGTAATCATGGTCAGATCTTGTGCCTGAGTGATGGGGAAGTGAAATTGATAAGTCTTGTAATTTACACATTTACAGTGTCGGCAATTTTTTTTTGCCAGCTTTTCTTCCTGTTTTAGGAAGCAGCGACTGTATTGCGTTTTGCCTGTAAAACCGTGTCTGTGTTCTTCATATTTATGTAGAATTATAGTTTGTTCTTCTTATATAAAATATGCGGCTCTGGTAGATGTTTGCATTTGGTCATGCTGTGCAAACACCGGCTCTTTTATGTGAACGCGTGCGCCGCTAGATTGGGAACCCCTGGGTTGATTGAACTAGTTGATAATCACCATCGTGACACAGGTTATGCGGGACCACGGTTGTTAGGGTTAGTGAAGCCGGGTAACTGAAAGAAATCCAGGACATGTTGATCTGGATTCGTAGTACAGGCCACTGGTCTCTTGTAAAAGAGATTTTTTTTTTTTTATGTCAATGAGACTTCCTGGTAAAATGAAGGTAAAATAAGGTAAGGTAAAAATTCTTAAGGTCATTTGTGTCTGTGTTTGAAACATGGGTAATGCAAAGATTTCGTGCATGCTAAAAGCCTCAAAAAGCTTTGCACACCCAAGAGACATTTTTCTTAAATAAACGAATGTTTCATCTTCAAAATGTGTCTAATTTATGTCTTTGCAAGCTCTTTGTGAGGACTGATGGTTCTTCCTAAGTGTATCATGCTGCTCTTTGCTTGTTCAGGCACTACAGATGTTTTATTAACCTGGACATGGAGGGGGTTTATTTTGTTGAATTCCAACTGTGAGGAGACACAGTACCTCAACTTTGTTGTCAAAATTCATTAAAACGTTTAAATCAATGTTTTACTCTATATAAGGACAAAAGTATTGAACTTGGAGTCCTTAAGAAGATATAATGTTTAGATAGAATGTATTTAATAAAACCTCAACTACTGATTGGCTATTAGTCCAGCAACAATGCTACCCTGCAAGTTAACACTTCATTACTAGGATGTCCCCTGTTGGGTGGTCTTGTAAGAAGGGAGGAAGGGCAGGTATTGGAAGCATCTAAACCGTTTCAAAACACCGTTGCAGAAAGGGATATCATAGCACGACTGGTCACAAAAGTTTCTGCCTTCCTGTTGCACCTTGTCCCTCCAGCTTTTGATGCCCCGCTCCTTGTCAGTGCCTGAAAAAGAAAAGACAAAGTTAGCTGATAGTGATGTTATGGTTTGTTTAACCATTTCTTATTATTAACACAAGTTTTTTTTTTTTTTTTTTTTGTCAAACCTGGAATGGTGTTGTCCAGTATAAACCCAAAGAATCCCCCGATGAACATGTGTGTGGTGAAGAGCACTACAATCACTTGGTCCAGCTCTTTTATTCCTTCACACAGAGAAGAGAGTAAAGAAATGACATTTGTTTACCAGTAATGAGTGTGTAACATGTTAAACAGCAATGTGACCACTATAAATCTCGCAGGCAGGTTCTCTTTGCTCTGACCTCTTTCACATGTCAGAGGTCAGGTTTAAGTTCAACCTACTAAAAGTGAAAGAAATAAAAGCACCTTCAAACCAACAGCAACTGGAGCCTGGCAGTAAATCCTGTAGGACTGGATAACAGCTAATCCACGCACAGTCCAGCTGGCTCTCATGTGTCAACTGCCTACTGCAGTTGTAAGAAATTCAATGAATTAAATCGAAAATTGCAAACTGCGCTGAGGTAGTTTGACCCTGAACAAACAAATACTTGTTCAAAGAACCCATCCAACACACACTGGCACACAAACACAGAAGGAGAGGAAGCAGTGAAAAGTTCAAAGGCACCCGCTAAGTTGGCCTTAAGTCCCACAGGCTGTGCATATAAAGGCATCTGGAAGTCTCACATAACGATATGAAAGGAAATTAAATGCGTTTATTATTATCATCAGGAGGTGAAACTGAGTGCCACCATACACAACGTTTAACTTTATTACAGACATACAGTAGATATATTGTATATAGCTAGTCATTGACATCAACAGTCAACGACAATGTTCATTATAACATTTCACTTTGGCATGTATTAATTAGTAATGCTTATCAAAATAAACAATGGATGTTTTGAGAGAACAAAGGGGATGTAATCACTATATCTGTAGTAACGTTATGTAGGCCTATATGTATAGTGTTACCGTTCTCTTAATACGCCCATGCTAGCTACCGCTGATGTTGCTACTATGATGCTACTAGCCGATAGCCCCGGCAGTTTGGGAAACGCTAATGACGTTACATCCACGTTACAGGCTTTACAGCATACATACATCCATACATTCCTCGGCTGTATCATAAGATAATACCATGGATGTATTAATAGAACACATGGTGAATTACAACCATTAGCTATATCCATTATTACAGCTACAGGACCTCAGGAGAACCGTCATATGAGCATGCGCAGTGCAGGGCGACATGGGCGGGAGCAGCAGTGTGTTTACAAAGAGTGTAGACAGGCTTCCTCTTGTGTGGCGCCTGGGGAAAAACTCAGAGGGAAAGACTTCTTTATCTGAGCTGTGACATGGGGGTTAGCCAAGAGGATTGGGAGGTAAGCAGCCTAGACCTGAGAGAACCAGACAAAGCCTCATGCCAAGTGTTGAACTCTGGATTACAGAGTTCAGAGGTATCTTTCTTGGGAGATGCTTGCATAACACGACTCATAGGATCAGGGTCTGATGTCTGCAGAGAAGGGTTGTTTAATCTTAAGGATTGCTCTTTTGATGGCGCTTCAGGGGAGGTGGCCACAAACACGCTCCCCAGCCGATCAATGTGTCATCAAAAGCAGGGGAATCATCCGCTGGTAGCCAGTGATTGATCTCTGATTGCTTCTAAGCTCTCTGATTGATCAGAATTGTATTTGTAAAAGCTCCATGTGGTCTTATTTCATCTGTTGAATTAATGTTTCATGGCTGGATAAAAGTAATTGGGTTATACCTGTTGCTTATATGTTTGTACGTGTGTGAGTGCATGTGCATATTATGTTTATTTAATGTAAAGTGATTTGGTTACTAAAGGACAATTCCGGCGCAAAATGAACCTAGGGGTTAATAACATGTGCACCGAGTCGAACGTTCTCTGTAATCTGTTTTCATGCTAATCGAATGTGTCTCTAGCTTGAAACAAGCTACCGCAAACCGGTGATTAGCTGCTAACGCTAGCTTTCGGGGCAGAGGCTTTAGCAAATCTAGTCATGACGGGAGACTTTGGCCAATCACCGCTCATTTCGGAGAAAGGGCGTTCCTATTAGCTGTTCTACAAAATGCAGATGTGTGTTCCGTTTTTCTCTCCATCTCTCAAACATTTTAAATGGCAGTATGAAAACAGAACGGTAATTCTCATAGAATTTTGCCACTATATAAGGGCATCGGGATCTCAATCACGATCGGGATAATTAAGCTGAATGACTAGTACTCGTACAGGTTAGGACAGAGAGAGGAGATCTGCAGGACGAGGGCTATTTTTAAATTAAATTTGTTTTGCCTTTTCAAAGTTCCTGTCTCCCCCAGCTCCATATGCGTTTGTCTTTTATTTAGATGACTTGATCTTGAAGAAGGCCTGAGGGCCGAAACTGAGGGCCAGTGTGCAACACAGTCTACTTCCAGTGATCAGCACTTCACTACGAGTCTTAGTGTACATTACATATCTGCATTATAACTTAAAGGTCCAATATGTAATATATTTACTTTACAGGTATTTTATGTCATTTCAACATTTGTATAGCTACTCACATTGAATTATATAGAGTACCCGAGTTGGTTACTCTCAAAAATAATTGAGACACAGCCAGTAAAGTGATCCCGACTAGTCCTGGCTAACGCTACCTAACTGCTAACGTTACAGGAGGACCAGGCAAGCGGGCTGTTTATAACGTGTAGCCTGTTCAGCGGCCGCAGCCGACAACGGTGAGTTATTTTAAGCCAAGAGAGGGAGGCTGTAAATTGGGAAGGGAGGACCGTGAGTTTGCAGTGTGTTTAGCCATGTTTGCCGTAATTCTAAGCCAATAAAGTGTGTTCAGTCAGGTGGCAAGGACGGCAAGGTAGCTAACGTTAGTGTTATTTTTAGCCGTTCTCACCGTAAATCTAAGCCGAGGAAGTGTGTCTGTTCGTCGGGTGGAGAGGACAGCGAGGTTGTTGTGTTTTTAGCGGTTCCTACAGTACAGTACAGTAATTCTAAGTGTGCCTGTCAGTTGGGTAATGTACAGAGTTCCGCGTGAGCATGGGCTTTTATGACTGTCATTATAGCCAGCATCTAATGTTAGCTACTCCAATGTGCTGTTAAGTAATGTCTGGCTATGTGAGAGAAGCGTATAGCAATATTGCACCTTCAAGCTACCCACCCAACTGGACCCATGTGGTTCGACTGTCTGACTAACTGAAATACAAACCGACAGACATTTCTATCCTTAAACTGCCTATTTAGGGTAAAAAAAAAACAAAAAAAAATGCGTGTGAGTTCAGGATCAGATTAGACAATCGTCTTTGCCACTACCATATGTAGGCTTAACAGTGAAGGTAACCAAGTGTTTGCCATCTGGGCCTGTGGGATTTGGGAACACCTTGCTTGACTTTATAAGCTTAGGCTGGCAGAACCGCTGCCATCTTTTCAAGGGTAATCTGTAAGTGGAGCAGTGGGAGCACACAGCCTCCCACTCATTGTCAGAGGACCATCGCTCCTCTGATAAGGATTTGCAGTTTGCATGTGTCTATTTCTGGCATTGTTTGCTGATTCAATCTTTGCTTTTTCCTGCACGAACAAGGCAGTGAGACCCAAGATGCATTTCTCAGCATCAAATAAAAAGGATTGTCACGAAATGTTTTGCACACAATAAAAAGCACACCATCACAAGGGCTGAGCCAGTAAGGATGTGTTTGTGTGTTTGTGTGTGTGTGTGTGTGTGTGTGTGTGTGCCTGAAAATCACCTGTGTCAATGATCCCGGGATTGGAGTGAAACCAGGTAGGTAAAACAAGGCCGCTGAAGGTAGAGAAGCCAAGGATGAGCAGGTTACGGGATGAGTTAAGATCCACATACTGGAGAAAGAGAGACACAGAGACAAAGTGAGCGAAAGGGAGAGAGAGGAAGAGAGAGAGGGAGACAGAGAGACTTTATTTTGCTGTCCAGCTTCAGCTGTTTGCTGTCTTTGTTTTGGAACTTCACTAAAATGTGATCCGAAATAATCTATACAAAACAGGCCTGATTTCTTTTCTCACATTTATGGTGGTTATGACAGGTCAACTCAGGACAGCCTAGGGGCAAATCCTGTCTATAAATGTGCTCTGACTGATTAATTCAAGTATAAAGAAGCAACATTTATCCACCCCCACTACACAAAATGACCGTAGTGCTGAGGGGGGTTGACACAGTTCTGAGTTAGCTTCTGTTCTACTAGCTTTCAGCTTGAATTTATTTTCCCAATGAAGAGTTCTTTCATTAGTCTTTCTAACTGAAATTTGAAACCAGGGTTTTCTGCCCTCACTCTAAGCTAAAACTGACCACCTTGTCGGTGCAAACGATTATTTTGTATATATTCTATACTGTAGCCCCCACGAGATGGTGACACCTATGACTAAGACTAAAGGGAGCTGTAGTTGTCCAATGCAGACAAAATAAGCATTTGAACTAGGACATAAAATCCTAGTATAAGGTTTCATCATTTTTCCAAAGTCTGATGGGAAAAAAAAAAACATTATGGGAAAAACACACTGTCTGGGTGGGACTTTGGCTCTCTATATTAATGATTCAGTGATAACATGGTTGAAAAGTACAACATAGTTCTGTATTTAGAGTTACAATTTCTGGTGAATACTCCCTCAAACACCCTGTATCAAGAGAACCCCTCCACCGAAATACTTACAAAAATGTCAACAAAATGGCCAACAGTTACATTCTGAAACCAGAAAACTCATAAAAGAGCTAAAATATTTTGTAGGATTGCATTGTAATATCTCTATTATGTTTTCTTCAAATGTTTCTGTCAGATTTCTGCTCCAAATACTTTGTGCGAGTAACGCAAGGCAAAAGTTTGCTTCACTCAACCTCCAGAGGGCCATTACCTGTCATGCTAAATATGCATGCAGAGAGAGCAATGTTATGGTATTTAATATCTGACATGTAACAGTAAATTATTTAATTCTTTTAAGAAACAGCTGAATAGTCACTCTTTTGATCGCAATTTTAACTAGTCAGTTTGATATTTATATTCCTGATTTTATATTAGCTTTAGTGATTTATAGTTCTGTTATGTTGGATTTTGATTTTTTTTTTGTCTGCAACCTGTTAATCTGTTTGGTTAGTTTTTAGCAATTTGAGCTACCCAAATAAAGTTTATTTTTATTAATTGACTCCCATAGAAATCTTCTTTTCTTGCTCAACACGTCCTCATACGTAAACAGACTTGGTCGTTGGCCAATGACTCACAACACGATATATATGACCATTGTATTCAACGTTGTGAAACAGTCACAGTTTTGAACGCATGATTAACACTTTAAAAATGGAACTACTTGGTTAAAGGGATATTCCACTGCTGGAAAGATGAATATATCTTTAAATTGGGTCACTTTTGTAGTAGAAATGTGAAAAAAAATTTCTTGGCCTAGCCATAAAATGTGTTTTTGGCTCATGTGGACGAAAGACACCAAATCCCAGAATACACTTGGTTCGCTTCACTACGAGGCCACCCCCAAGCCACGCCTACCACTTACAGAGAGGCAGTCAACTGAGTCAAGTCTATTGTGTTTTATTGTCATTGCAACCATATACACGAAACAACGTTTCACCGTGGCTCAAGTGGTGTTACACATTTAAAATATATAAATACGACATTATATAAAAACGACATATGAAACAGGCTACATTAAGTGCACACACATTATAGACTCCGTAAAGCTAACGCATTGTATTAGCGCTTGGTGTAAACACCGAGTATAAACACAGCCGTGAATTCGTGTGGAATGTAGCTAGAATGGTCGGCATTTAACAGTCACAAACTCCACCAGCGGTGAGCAGTTAGTTGGATACAAGCACCCCATTTCTGCACCAGTTCGTGTTAACACAGCCCTCCTCCACAAGTTTTATCCGGCGGCAGCATCTCTATCTGCTCGGAAGGCTAGCAGGCCTGGTAGCTGGATAGTCCGGTACACTATTGTTCAGCCATGTTTCCACAAAAAGAAAAACACAGCAGTCTCTGAACTCGCGTTGGGAGTTTCGTTGAAGTTGGATGTAGTCCAGTTTGTTGTCTAATGAGCGGACACTTGCAAGCAGGATGGATGGCACAGGTGGCCGGCTAGCGCTAGCTTTCCACCTAGCTGGAACTCTTGCCCTCGTCCCGCTTTTCCGCACACCGCTTTGAATGCCCCCTTACCCAGCTAGCGGCATCGAGCAACACCGCTGGCTGAGGTGCTGGTCTCCGTAGCAGGCAAAGCTCGCGTAGTGTGTCGAGTATTCCGTCTGTAATAAAGTGTCCTGCATATTCTCCAAGCTGTACCAATGTATCCCGGTGGTACACATGTGCGGTAGTTTGAATGCACATAATTGTTGTACAAGTTTTCTGCTGAAAAGACAGAGCCTGTTTAGCGAAGCTTCAAGATAGCTGACACTCAGCTCTGCTCGGCTAGCATCGGCCAGTGACAGTCCCACCCCCTATGGGCGGGTTGAAAACATGCAGAACTAGCTGGCTGTAGTTCATAGACTACATGACGATTTTTGCTTCATCAGAGGCTTTTTTCCAGACACACAATACAGAGCTTTATCGTCTCGGGGGACATGAGGGAGGGAAGCACGGTCATTCGAAAATACTACCGGGTTTCTACTGAAACAAAGCTTAATGCTAATCGGTGAAGTGTCCCTTTAAGTTTAGGCAACAGAACTACTGGTTTAGGTTTAGGAAATGATCATGGTTTGGGTAAAAATTTGTCTGCTAAGTCGGTGACATAGTTACGCTGCAATGTGTTTATGAGCAAACAAATTTAATATTGGTAAACTTAAAAAAAGTCAACTTTTCCCATGGGACAGCAGCAGTCTCCGGGGTGAAAGTCCTGTGTTTGTTCGCCGTTTTTTAGAATACTTTTTACTAAGCAACTCACTAAAATGATACTTCCTCTTTTTGCTCCCGCCATAATTACTACGGCCACTAGGGGTCGAAGCCTGACAACATGTAAATATTGGTCTTAATAAGCTGCTTGCACAATTGACCTATACAGCCGTTTTTTTTGGTGAGGACGGTCTGGTATTTCAGGTCACAGGGTCAGTGCCAGAGCAGCACCCCTGGAACCAGCTAGACTCAGTATCTTGTTCAAGGGCCCCTTAGCAGGGTGGAAGTTTTCTGTCTCTGGGTCATAATTTTCAAAGGAAGTGGGGCGAAATAAAATAAAATAATAACATACGATACAGACTGTTACAATATTGAAATGTGTTTACCTGAAGGTTGGATATCCCCACTGCTGCGATCATTCCAAACATAACGAGGAACATGCCTCCAATGACCGGGTCTGGGATGGTGATAAAAACTGCTCCAAATTTCCCAAAGATCCCCAGGACGATCATCAGAATGCCGGTCGTCTGGAGGACCAGTCTGCTGCCAACCTGGAATAAATTGAGCACAGGGACTTGTTATCCTGTGTTTACGAGAGGGGTTAATCCATCATTCTCACCATGCCAGCTTTATTTTTTGTACCAGGATGCTGTGTAGGGAAAACACCTTTGAGAAGCATGCAGAAGTCTAAACAAGGACGCTATCAATTTCATCTGCAATGATTTTAAGTTGGATGTAGACGTGAGAAAACAGAGAAAACGGCATCAGAAAAAGAGTTTCGGGTCAAGCCCACATAAGTCATAAAACATTCAGCTGTAGCAGGGGCTTTTATCTGTGCTATTTATCTGTGGCTCAGTGCTATATTTTTTTTTACATACCGTTCTAGTGAAATATGCCATAAAAAAATGAACTAAATACATGCCAAGTCTCTTACTTCAACATGAATGTCGTCAGTGTTTGCCAAGAGACTACAGGCATCTTTATGGATGTTCTTATCTGTGTGATGCTGATTGTTGCTCATGCAGTTTTATCCAAATGTAGTTTCTCACATTATTTAACATCATTGATTCTTCTGTACAGTTTTTCCTTCCCAATTTTGCCAGAATGTGAAGATGATTGTTTATTATTCAGCAATATATAATGGTAGTTTTGCAAATCATAACTCATTACAATCACAAACTGAACCAAATGTATTGGCATCCACATCAGCAACTCACTAAAATGGAACTTCATCTTCAGTCACATGCCAAAAAAAGGCACAAAAAAGCCCTGTAAAGAAGATGAAATTGAAGCAGTATCTCCTCCTCCAGTTACATTACCGTCATTTAAAGTGTCAGTCTGCTCAGCATCTCAGAAACTGAGACTCACAAACAACTGCAGTGTATAATCAATAAATCATCCCAAATAATAGGCTTCCCTATAATATCATACTCATAAGGTCAAGCTAAATCATATCTGACCCCTCTAACCCTGCTCACTATCTTTCCTCAGGAGGTGATACAGGCCCCTGTCCACCCAAAACACTGAGCTTTAAAGACCATTTCATTCATCCATGCTATACATGCAATTGTGCTAGTGTATATTTTCTTTATTTCTATTCATACTCTTATGACTTACAAATGCCTGGGTGATGCCGGCAGTGGATGTATTAAAGCTTTAGTACGTAATTAAGGAACAGGACTTTAAATTAGCTTTTTTGATCACCAGCCACTAGCCACGTTTGTTTTTTCCTAACTAACTTTAATTTCAGCTCCTCTGGTTTGTTTGGCGCCGCTCCGTTTGTCTTCTCTGTTTCAGCATAGCTGGTAATCGACGCGGACGCTAGGCACGTAACCAATGGTTGTACGACATGTCACGACATAAGTGTTCATAGGAAATGTAGGATTAGTACTACAAGCAGTGTTGCCAGGTAAAGATTATGTTTCCAAGCCAAACACACACAAAACCGCCCAAACGGTATCACGGAAGGTTTGTATCATGTGGATGCGCCAACAATTTAGTTGTCATTACTTACAATTCCTCGGGAGGGAGACAGAAACTACGCCATTACAGGAGAGTGCCACCTAGCTGGCAAAGCTCTCAGCCAGACAGACATTAATCACCTATAAATAAACATTATTTGTGAATTCAATAAGTCATTTAGTCTACCTTCCTTTACCTCCACAAGCTCTTGCAGTGTGAGTGTGGGTAAAGTCTGGTATTAACATGACAAACACAGTTGCCCACAAACAGGCCAAACAATTGAGAATAATTCATTCACTGCTATCAAAACCATTTACCTAAATTCAATAATTTGACCTTTCATTTTCCAAAGTGCAGAGGAACTGATAGAAGATCACAAAGCATTCTGAAGGGTTGAACTCACTAAAGTTCACTCAAGTTTTCATTGTAATGTACCGGAACTAAAGACAGCAGCGGGGATTCTTCCGAGGGAAAGGGCCGAGGGGCAGTTAACTATCACAACGCTCTGCGAGACTTAAAAGGCATGAAGTGACAAGCATTTGTATGTCAAGACACAGTAAATTGTTCCTGCTCTCAAAATAACCAAAAGCGGAATCCTACACTGGCAGCATTAGGCTTGGAGATATGTAAACAAGAGGCTTATAGCTGGTTTCCACTGTGTATATTAAAGTTACAGTGTGAAAATGTGCATGTGATTATACTAGCTTTGGAATTATTCTCATACCATAAGGTTTTGTTTGTAGAAACAATCTTTGTTTTGGTTTTAGTTCATTCATTTCAAATCTGTTTGCCACACAGTCAGTTTTATCTGCCAGCACCAGAGGGCTGTTTCACAAAACCAAGATAAGGGATTAAGCCGGGATTTCCCAGGTATCCTGGCTCAATTTAGCCTTGACTTGGTTTCACAAAAGCAAAGGGCACCTAAATTACCATGGAGATTTATTCTTTACAGCTAGCTTGCTCCTGACCAGGCTAACAGCCAGGATTTATTAATCCTGGAGCCTTTTCTGTTCACTCAGCAGTGGTTTTACCTTATTGTTATCAGCCTGCATTAAAATACAACATGTGCATATTGCTGTTCATTTAAGTACTGTTATTTAAAGTTGTGACCATTCTTTTTTTATAATTATTCATGTGACAGTCATCGTTACTGTTATATTGCTGTATGAAGACTGCTGTTCATATTGTTAGAAATTTGATGATTTTGGCAGTTGTTGAGATAATTAGAAAAGGCTGATAAAGATGCCAAATGTGTTTTAAATAATGTCAGTTCCTAAGGGCAATATATAAAGTGCTGTACATGTGTGTTTCTATAGTGGACCAATGCACCATAAATTATTTTAGTTGATACATTTTTTTGTATTCTTTAACAATAAAGGATTCAATAAATTGGCATTCTTAGCACACAATTTGTGTTGTCCTGTAAACTGGGACTATGATTTGGGAGGATTGTACAATTTTAAAAACCTATCCTAATTGTACAATCCTCCTTAATTATAGTCTTAGTTCACTGGACCAGTAACTATAAAGTGTACTACTGTACATTCATGTAACAACAGGGAGAGGACACCCCGATGGTTTCTGACCTTATATTTTGCCTGGGGGGAAATAACTGATAAATATACTCTGATACATTCATGTTTACAGTGCGCATTATATTTATCACTTAATTATTAGGGATGTTCAGATCCTATCACGTGATCGGAAATCGGGCCCGATCGCGTGGTTTCAGACTCGATCGGAATCGGACGTTACCTCCCGATCAGGACTCGGATATATATGTATATATTTTCTCATTATTTTTTAACACATCTATAGTTATGCGGTGGCACAGAGTTAGACCCTTTTGACTCCACACAGAAACAGCAACGCGTGCAGCATGACATCACTTTGTTGCAGAGACGCTATTGGTTAAATGCCGGCAAAGTAGAACACGGAAGCAGCTTGAAGCGGAAAGCGCGAGTATGTCTGCGGTCTGGAGGTATTATAAAATGATATATATTGGGACATCCCTATTAATTATCTTTATAGTTTCTAGATTTTAGAGTCCAATTTCTTCAGTGTCTTTCTTTTATATGTCCATATATATGAGGGAGCAAAGCATATAATATGTAAAGAAAAAAAACGTGAGAAAACGCGTGGCAGATAATAGCGCACCGACTGAATGATAGTCTAAAAATATACATTTACGAACTACTGCTCTTAACTGAAACCATTCAATGAGTTACTTGTCATTTGCAAAAACGGTTGTACACTTTGCAGTGGAAGTTAATATGACTTAGGACATTTATATTTTAGCCCATGAGAGAGAGGGAGAAACAGAGTGAAAGAAATATTTATGCATCATATTCTAGCGTAGTAGAAAATTGATCTTTATGGTGAATTTCCCGAGTAACCTTCTGCTTACTTTTAAGGCAAAGAGTACAACGGTTAATTTGTGCAAATGATCAGTAGCCTAATCCTTGAATGGTATGATTATGATGGTTTCAGTTCAGAGCAGTGGTCAGTTAATGTATATGTTTAGGCTACTTACGCATTCAGTCGGTCCGCGATCGTCTGCCACGCTTTCTCTCGCTGTTTCATTACAGCGCCCGTGTTTCTTTTTTACAAATAATGTGTTTCACATTATCACACTTCAACAAAAAGCTGCTGCTCACTCTGTATAAAGTATGAACAATGCATATTCTCCATTTTAGCATCAGTACATCTGTTATCGACCTCGCGGTCTGTCAAGTAAAGCCGTGAACGTGCATCTATCCAAATTACTTCAGCCTGGCTCGACCTAGTCGCTCCTCCTCAGCCTGGCTTGGCCTTTGTGAAACGCACCAAACCAGGATGCACAGATTAGACTAGGTCAAGCCTCGCTTTATCGGTTATCCTGGATTTATATATTCTGCTTTTGTGAAACAGCCCCCAGATGATGCAAACGTAAGGGATTTACAAATCCGACACAAAGTGATGTTTAAGCTGCACTTAATTAGATTTGTTTTTATGACTCAAATGACTGTGAGCAATGTAAAAAAGCTTCATTCAAAGGGACATGCCAATAGAGAATTATCACTAACTCTGCAGCTTTACAAAAATAAATAAATCTTTTAACCCATTATTTTGGATTTACATAACATTTGCTTAACGGTTCACACTCAGTGCTCTTCAGCCCCATTTCCAGCAGCAGCAGGAAGCTCTTTTAAGCAAACAAGATAAACCCAGTGTACTCTACTGTCCCAGCATCAGATTGTCCACAGACAAAGGAACTAACTGGTGATGAAAGTGGAATATTTAGAAATAGCTGGATATGTTCTTGGTGGAGACAAAAACAAAACTAAAAGGTCAACAGAAACATGACTTCAGATACATGCTTATGTAGCTTGTCTAGATGATATACAAATAATGCAATTGTTTGCTAAAATATTATATAGCAAGAGTCCTAAAACACTTCAGGAAACTATTACGTTGCGTACCTTGGTGATGCCCAGTGCAGCGATGTTCTGGCTGTAGGAGGTGGTTCCGTTTCCAGTTCCCCACAGTGCAGCCAGGATGCAGCCGATGCCCTCCACTGCAATACCTCGATTTATGGCATGAGTCGGTGGAGGAGGGGCGCCAGACAAGCGAGCACAAGCGTAGTAGTCACCGATGGATTCCATGGTTGATGCCAAGACACCTGCCATCATACCCAACACTGAAGACACACTCACTGTGGGCATACCCCATTGACCTGTGTGTTCACAATAGGCATACTTTAGTTTCCATACATACAGTTCCTAGGGCTGCTCATCATGGGAAAAAAATTATAATCACAATTATTTTGGTCAATATTTAAATCACGATTATTTACCCGATTACTCCATGGGGTACTTTCCATAAGATCATCTCTCAGTGCAAATCAAACCAGCTATTAGGCTAACTGAAATAAAACCATACCAATCTCTAGGTATGGTGAAGGGTATGTGATGATGTGGGGCTATTTTAATTCCAAAGGCCAAGGGAACTTTATCAGGATGCATAGTATCCTGGATCCATGAAATAACTGGCCTTTAAAAATAAAAATCTGCCTCTTTAACATAGGGGTGTACTTACTTATGCCCCCTGTATTTTAAGGAAGAACATTTATTTATTTACGATACATTGTTCATTCACAAACAAAATTGGTGTCCTTAAAGGTTGGATTTTTCCTCATTTTTCTAATTAAGGCATTAAGATCAATTTCCAAAAGATGATTTTTTTTATTCCTTTTTTTTTAGCATGGGTGTCCTAATTTTTTCACGACTGTAAGTGTTGTCTTTTCCTGGTTTTAAAGGCTGCATTACAGTAAAGTGATGTACTTTTCTGAACTTACCAGACTGTTCTAGCTGTTCTATTATTTGCCTTTTCCCCACTTAGACATTATGTCCACATTACTGATGATTATTTATCTAAAATCTAAGCGTGAAGATATTTTGTTAAAGCACCAAATGTCAACCCTAGAATATCACCGCAATATCGATATCGAGGTATTTGGTCAAGAATATCGTGATATCTGATTTTCTCCATATCGCCCAGCCCTGGTCCACTTTACTCAATCTGTTACATAAACATCTGGAGAAATCCAAATACCATGCAAAGATTTATTTTCGTACCATTTTGAAATTGAACCCATCCCAGCAAAAAACGTTCAGGATCATAGAATTCCGCACATAAATAACTCAACAGATGAATGTGAGCTACTGATCATTTGATCCATATGGATAATGCCCTCATAGGACCTTCAGCACAAACTCAAGAAATGCAAATTTTCAGTTTAGGAGACATTTTTTTATCTCCACATGCCATGGTTAACCTGTTGGGCTAGTTGAGGAGTCCAAATAGCTTTGCTTCTGGCTCAAATACAGTATATGGGTGGGATGCCAGTGAGGGGCCCTGTCCTTGTTGCTGCATGGGTGATTCCTGCTAGTGGTTTTAGGCATACAGTATGTCTTTTAGGTTATGGACCCCCCCACTGAAAAATGTACCCAACAAAGTTCATGCAATTTTTTTAGCCAGATTCCATTTCAAATGTTGACATAAAAGACATGACATGATTACATATTATTATATTTATTGAGCATCTGAGTTATTGAGTCATTTTGGCATTGAATTGTTAACTTTCCACTTAAAGATGCAGTAGGTAAGCCTTACAAAACTGTCATATTTGCTGAAACTGACCCTATGTTTGAGTAGTACTATATGAAGCAGGTCATTTAAAAAAAGAATCCGGCTCCTCTGGCACCACCTACAGCCTGTAGTGCGATTTGCAAAAATCCACCACTCCCTGTTCAGATGCACCAATCACGCCAGGGGAGTGCCATGGGGTGCAGTACCGCCTCTAACCTGAAAACACCACAAAAGGTGCAGGTACTATTACTACTCAGGACTTAGCCAAAAAATGTGAACATTGACAACTTCACAGTCCCTCCCCCCTTTCTGCTAAAGCCCCATACCGGTCTCCTAAGCCCCTCCCCCCAGAAGGGAGAGCTGTGCATGATAGAGCGTGAGTGAAGAGGGGGGAAGGGGAGGAAACCTATCTGCAGCTCATGCGGGTGGAGGGGAGGACGCTATGATATGCTTTGACGCTATGAGGCGTCAGTTTGGTTTGAAATGTGCTGGGGACAGCGACGCATTCGGAAGTACATTTCCAGAAGTGCTGGGTACAATGACACATTCATTTTTTTTTCTCTTTTGCGCAGGTCATGTTTTGAAAGACGCTGTCGTAGCTTACTAATAAATACAAACGTGGTTTAATGTACGTAAAAAATTATCAATGATTACCAAATTTCTCTCTCATATTGCTCCTCATAACCACTGAAAATTACGGTGGCCCTGAAGTGCAAAGCACAACAGCAATAAGAAAAACGCAACGGCAAATATGAAAACACGACAGCGAATATGAAAACACGACGGCAAATAGGAAAACACGACGGCAAATAGGAAAACACGACGGCAAATAGGAAAACACGACGGCAAATAGGAAAACACGACAGCAAATAGAAAAACACGACAGCAAATAGGAAAACACGACAGCAAATAGAAAAACACGACAGCAAATAGGAAAACACGACGGCAAATAGGAAAACACGACGGCAAATATGAAAACACGACGGCAAATAGGAAAACACGACGGCAAATATGAAAACACGACAGCAAATATGAAAACACGACAGCAAATAGAAAAACACGACAGCAAATAGAAAAACACGACAGCAAATATGAAAACACGACAGCAAATAGGAAAACATGACAGCAAATATGAAAACACGACAGCAAATATGAAAACACGACAGCAAATAGAAAAACACGACAGCAAATAGGAAAACACGACAGCAAATATGAAAACACGACAGCAAATATGAAAACACGACAGCAAATATGAAAACACGACAGCAAATATGAAAACACGACAGCAAATAGGAAAACACTTCAATAAATCACAAAACACAACGGCATTAACTTCTACTGGAAAAGGTAGGGCCTATCTAGCAGTGGACGGACCCTCCTGATTGGACAGACGCACTGTCTGTCTTTCGCGCTCCCAAATCACCCACAATCCTATGCGCGCGGCTTTGCCGGCTCGTTAAAAAAACAACAACAATGGCGGACCTAAGTGGGAGTTGGAGCGGCATCGCTGATGGCACAATTAACATTTAAATGTAAGTATATTTAGTGTTTGCCGTACATTTGTTATCACCGTTAATGTGTTACATCAATGTCAAGTGTTACGCATTAATGCTGGTACAAATTGCTATTATAATTAGGTAGATACACCCCGAGCTAACGTTAAGCTAACTGAACCTATCATTTAACATTAGGCTGTTAGCTAGCTAGCTGTGTTGCTGTCTTTTATGCCATTTGTGTTCGTAAAGTTTAATGTCCGGTGGCATTTTCATCTCTTTTTGTAAGCCGTTACTGTATATGCGTAATGTTAGCAGAGATTTAGAAATTGGTTTGTTTATCAGTTGTAGCTGCAGGATTGGAGGTAAAGCTGCACCTTGTTAACTTCACTAGCAACGTTAAATGAAAGCTAAAATGTATGAGTAGTTTCCCATGTAACAAGTATAACATTCCGTTACAGCATTTATAATGGTAAAGATCTTTTTCTTGTGTTTGCTGTCTTTTAACAGGGACTAAGGAACAAATGGAGGCTGCACTACAACGCTGAAGTTGGCATCCGATTCGCAGCTTCCGATTCGGCAGTTAAGGGGAAATTTAAGGGGAACTTAAAACTGTCCGATTCAGCAGGGAAACATAATTTACATTGCTAAGTGACTGATCCTCCGTTTTTTGAACCTCTTACTGTATTGAATGAGTGTTAGTCATTAAGGTAAATTATTAATTATGTCTAAAACACACTTTTAGATTTGTGAAAGCTTTATTGTCTTTATGAGAACACAATAAAGGGAGATTTCACCGTTTTTCTAAACTTGTCAAATCAGGACTAAATTATCCCAGAGAGTCTAAGGAGTCTTAAAAACACAGTTTGAGATTTGTGAAAGCTTTATTCTATTTGTGAAAATGCAATAAAGGGAGATTTTACTGTATTTTTCACATATAGACTACATTGGACCAGGTCCAGATCCAAAACCACAATACTTAAGACTTGTCAAATCAGGACTAAATTATCCCAGAGAGGCTAAATAAACTGTTTTATTTTATTGCCACAGCATGGCCTTTGCTAATTGACATTCAACGTACAAGTCCACGTCTCTCCATGTCATTTCTTATATCCATGAGCAGGTCTTCCTTCTCACTTCAAAAGAAAAGTAGAAAAAGTTATTTTTACCTTTTGGAAATCAATCCAAATATCGTCATAGATTTGCCAGTGGTTTAATTTACTCTTCAAATCCTTCTCCTTCAACATAAGTGTTGTTTTCTCACCTTTCCTCAGAAAAAGAAGCAGAGTATTTATTAAGATTTTTTTTAATTCATACTTCATAGGCCATTGTCTCAGGTGAGGAGCAACCCCACTTCTGGGGAACGCTGGGTCCCGAGCTTCTTTGATGATGAAACCCAGCTGGACAGGATTGTGAAATACCTGTCAAACTTCCTCGACAGCTGTGACACACTCTCTGATAAAGTGTGCACCATGGTGTCTTCTGACAGGATCAAATACATCCTAAATGTGTTGCTGTCAGAGATAGGTCCACAGCAGTTCCACATTATATTCATGAAGACATTTTTTTCTATGACTTAAAGTGGCTATATGTAACTTTCAGTTTGTGTTAATTCTAGCGGCCACTTTGGACAAAAGTGGTAGTATTTTCACCACACCTGCTGTCGTAAAGGTCTTTTCTTTATGGTGCTGTATTGCCCACTGTAGATTACCAAGTTTGCGTTACCGTGTTTACACAAGTACAGGGGAAGACCTGCTCATGGATATAATAAATGACATGGAGAGAGTGAGTTAATTCTTGTCCAGTTTTGACAAGTTTAGGTATTGTGGTTTTGGATGTGGACTTGGTCCAATGTGGTCTACATATGCAAAAAACAATAAAATCTCCCTTTATGGCATTTTCACAAATAGAATAAAGCTTTCACAAATCCCAAACTGTGTTTTTAAGACTCCTTAGCCTCTCTGGGATAATGTAGTCCAGATTTGACAAGTCTAGGTGGATCTAGACCTAGTCTAATGTGGTTTATATGTGAAAAAAAACTTAGTGTTCTCATAAAGACAATAAAGCTTTCACAAATCTAAAAGTGTGTTTTAGACATAATTATAAATTTACCTTAATGACTAACACTCATTCAATACAGTAAGAGGTTAAAAAAACAGTTTTAAGTTCCCCTTAACTGCCAAATCAGAAGCTGCGAATCGGATGCCAACTTCAGCGTCGTGGCTGCACTAGCGTCACCAGAAGGGAGAGATGAGGAGGAGAGGGAAAGCAAAAGACAAGCAGGGAGACAGAGGCCAAAAAGAGATGTTGAATAGATTTGCTATATTAGAGATTGCCATTCAAAAAATAAATGTGTGTAAATAATAACACATTTAACACAATAATAATAATAAATAAGTGTGTATATAATATAAACTGTTTTTCAATGTTTAATTTTTCCATCAAATTATGACCTGGACACAGGAAACTTCTGAGTAATTATATTCAGATGCTACCTGTTTTAATAACTAGTTAGGTATACAAGCTCTAAAAAGACATTAATGAAACGTGTATCTTTATTATAACATTTATTCAAACATTACTATATACTGTACACAAGTATATTCAACATGAAGCGGCGATCAGACTCAGCTCCCAATGATGGTGTTGCTTCAAGACTGCAGACAGAAGGAGAAAGATTAGGTTAGTCCAGTAGTTATCCAACCTGTCCTGGTAAGATTAGAATTGTATCACAAGTATATTTAAGCATACTGAAACATGAAGGTACTTCATGTAACTGTGTAGTGGTGTAGTTTCTTCATCATGGTCTTAACTGACAACTGTTGACCATTTAACACACTTACACCTACCTTTACTGTATTAGTGTGTGTTTATCAATGGAGGTATTATGACTTTTCATATGTTGGTTGTAGCCTTGTAGCTTGTGTGTTTACAGTACTATTTACCCTTTCTCACTTGCAGTTTAATGCATATCATACTGCCTGTGGTAGCTCATTAGCTGGTAGCGTTTACCTTGTAGTTGCTGATCATATTTTGCACTGCATTTGTCTGAAAGCTAGAAGCTACTGGGCAATGAGCTAATGTTGCATACATGCAGTAAACTACAAGCTAATGTAAACGGTTAGCTACTGCAATTCTCCTTACCGTAAGTGTTATGACTACTGTACAAACATGAACTCCCACGAGTTTTTAATTTATTGACATGGGATAAATAAGACAAAACGACTATTGCTTACATTAAAGCCTATCGGTGTCGGTAACGTTACCTACCTTTGCACGTTGCACGTTCCTGACAGAATATTCTCCTCCTGCAAGCAGACTGACGCCGATTCACCAACAGCACAGTTCATAGTTCCACATCCATTTCGTCCAGTGTTTTGAAATGAGAAACGGCTAGTCCGTCTGTTAAAAGCATAGACAGTGAGGCACTTTTATTTTTTCACCTCTCCTTCCTGTCAAAAGACAGACAGTGCGTCTGTCCAATCAGGAGGGTCCGTCCTCTACTAGATAGGCCCTACCTTTTCCGGTAGAAGTTAATGCCGTTGTGTTTTGTGATTTGTTGAAGTGTTTTCCTATTTGCCGTCGTGTTTTCCTATTTGCCGTCGTGTTTTCCTATTTGCCGTCGTGTTTTCATATTTGCCGTCGTGTTTTCCTATTTGCCGTCGTGTTTTCATATTTGCCGTCGTGTTTTCATATTTGCCGTCGTGTTTTCCTATTTGCCGTCGTGTTTTTCTATTTGCTGTCGTGTTTTCCTATTTGCTGTCGTGTTTTCCTATTTGCCGTCGTGTTTTCATATTTGCCGTCGTGTTTTCATATTCGCTGTCGTGTTTTCATATTTGCCGTTGCGTTTTTCTTATTGCTGTTGTGATTTGCACTTCAGGGCCACCGTAATTTTCAGTGGTTATGAGGAGCAATATGAGAGAGAAATTTGGTAATCATTGATCATTTTTGACGTACATTAAACCACGTTTGTATTTATTAGTAAGCTACGACAGCGTCTTTCAAAACATGACCTGCGCAAAAGAGAAATGAATGTGTCATTGCCGTCGTGTTTTCATATTTGCCGTCGTGTTTTCCTATTTGCCGTCGTGTTTTCCTATTTGCCGTCGTGTTTTCATATTTGCTGTCGTGTTTTCATATTTGCCGTCGTGTTTTCATATTTGCCGTCGTGTTTTCATATTTGCCGTCGTGTTTTCATATTTGCCGTCATGTTTTCATATTTGCCGTCGTGTTTTCCTATTTGCCGTCGTGTTTTCATATTTGCTGTCGTGTTTTCATATTTGCCGTTGTGTTTTCCTATTTGCTGTCGTGTTTTCATATTTGCTGTCGTGTTTTCCTATTTGCTGTCGTGTTTTCTTATTTGCTGTCGTGTTTTCCTATTTGCTGTCGTGTTTTCCTATTTGCTGTCGTGTTTTCTTATTTGCTGTCGTGTTTTCCTATTTGCTGTCGTGTTTTCCTATTTGCTGTCGTGTTTTCGTATTTGCTGTCGTGTTTTCTTATTTGCCGTTTTGTTTTCATATTTGCCGTCGTGTTTTCCTATTTGCCGTCGTGTTTTCCTATTTGCCGTCGTGTTTTCATATTCGCTGTCGTGTTTTCATATTTGCCGTTGCGTTTTTCTTATTGCTGTTGTGATTTGCACTTCAGGGCCACCGTAATTTTCAGTGGTTATGAGGAGCAATATGAGAGAGAAATTTGGTAATCATTGATAATTTTTTACGTACATTAAACCACGTTTGTATTTATTAGTAAGCTATGACAGCGTCTTTCAAAACATGACCTGCGCAAAAGAGAAAAAAAAATGAATGTGTCATTGCCGTCGTGTTTTCATATTTGCCGTCGTGTTTTCCTATTTGCCGTCGTGTTTTCCTATTTGCTGTCGTGTTTTCATATTTGCTGTCGTGTTTTCATATTTGCTGTCGTGTTTTCTTATTTGCTGTCGTGTTTTCATATTTGCTGTCGTGTTTTCATATTTGCCGTCGTGTTTTCATATTTGCCGTCGTGTTTTCATATTTGCCGTCGTGTTTTCATATTTGCTGTCGTGTTTTCCTATTTGCCGTCGTGTTTTCATATTTGCTGTCGTGTTTTCATATTTGCCGTTGTGTTTTCCTATTTGCCGTCGTGTTTTCATATTTGCCGTCGTGTTTTCCTATTTGCTGTCGTGTTTTCTTATTTGCTGTCGTGTTTTCCTATTTGCTGTCGTGTTTTCATATTTGCTGTCGTGTTTTCCTATTTGCTGTCGTGTTTTCCTATTTGCTGTCGTGTTTTCTTATTTGCTGTCGTGTTTTCATATTTGCTGTCGTGTTTTCATATTTGCTGTCGTGTTTTCCTATTTGCTGTCGTATTTTCATATTTGCTGTCGTGTTTTCGTATTTGCTGTCGTGTTTTCTTATTTGCCGTTTTGTTTTCATATTTGCTGTCGTGTTTTCATTTTTTCTGTTGCGTTTTCCTATTTGCCGTTGTGTTTTATGATTTGTTGTTGCGTTTCTCTAATTGCTGTGGTGATTTGCACTTCAGGGCCACCGTAGAAAATTGTCAAAAAATCAAACCCAAAGTCCTATTATTATGGACGTTATCTGACATTAAGCGTTTCTGCTTCACATTTTCAGCAGGGCAGCGGAGCGGCTGTGGGTTGACTCCCCACGGTTCTCATGGGGTTTATTAATCATAACGTGAAAAAGCTTAACGTGGTTTAATGTACCTAAACAACGATCAATCATCACCACGTCTCTGGTTCGATTTTTGACAATTTTCAGTGGTTATGAGTAGCAATATGAGAGAGAAATTTGGTAATCATTGATCATTGTTTAGGTACAAGCTTTTTCCTCGCCATAGGCGCCAATGAAGAAGACAATGCTAATGGGAGATAACTTATATAATTGTTGGATTTCGGTTTAGTTCTTTTGACAGGGTTACGTGTTCATTACAAGATATGGCCATGAGAAATTCGGTGATCATTGATCGTTGTTTGGGTACATTAAACCACGTTATGTTTTTTTCACGTTTAGCAGAACGTCCCGACAGGCAGTGTTGTGAACAGAGAAGCGTGCAGCAGAGCGGCTGTGTCTGTGTCTGCCCTGTGGGGATAGAGATTGTTTTGGATTTTTTGGCATCTGTCGCTCAAGAATTATATGTGTTATGGACTTTTTTTTTTTAAACTAAATTGAGCTCGAGGTTTTCAAAAAAAGTGATGGGTACAAAATGACTCATGACGAAATCTGGTAGATACGCGTACCCACTGTCCCCACCGAAATCGACGCCTATGCGTGTAGGCCTGTAACAATGAGTTGCAATATGACATGAATGCTTCATCTAAATTACGTTAAAAGAAGCAGGAGCAGCCACTGCAGGATCCCGTTGTATAAGATAAATATGTTTTCATCAGCAATTATTGCATCATGAAATAATACAATTTCCACCCATCATTTTCTATGTACAAGTTGAAATGCACAAATGGTTCAAAATGGTTCACTCCTTTACAATATATTTAATAGAAGTATTTTAGCACTCTGCATGCTGTTTGATCAACTGGACTATTTTTTCCCAGAAAGATTTTGATTATTTTGATTAGTGACGTTAACAAAATCTAGCAGAACTTTCTAAAGCAGGCGCTTTTCATATCCATTTCCTACAGGTTATTTTATCAAAACATATTTTTCAGGTCTTTACCTCCAAAATAAACTATTGTCTCAACTGTAATTACAGTCTGAAATGCTGAAATGTAAACCTAATGTGTACATGTAATGGAAAGTCCTTGAAAAACCCAGATGGCATGTCTTTTCTTCCGTGTTATTTTTTGTGCATGTCACTGCAGTCACCTAAAGGATTATTAGGAACACCATACTAATACCGTGTTTGACCCCCTTTCACCTTCAGAACTGCCTTAATTCTTTGTGGCATTGATTCAACAAGGTGCTGGAAGCATTCTTTGGAAATGTTGGCCCATATTGAGAGGATAGCATCCCCCACACCATTACACCACCAGCAGCCTGCACAGTGGTAACAAGGCATGACGGATCCATGTTCTAATTCTGTTTAATTCTATTCTGGGGTGTGGGAGGGGGGGTTTAATGGCTCCTAGGCCTCAAGACCTATTTCAAGTCCCTTTGGTTGCTCGGATCTGGGGATTGGCTAATAACAACTTATGACTGACGCCTGGATGAGTTGATTGCTCACATGTCTATAAGAGTGCCTGGGCAGTCACTCTCTCTGCCTCCCTCCTTAAGGTTGCTTGGACTTTGGTTGAGTTACTTTTGCTTTCTTACTGTACATCGCTAAAACTTCACAGATCCATACACTACACACATTACTGATAAACTATAGCGTGTTTAACTTTTTAAACATGCTTTTTTTAATTTAACTGAGCAAACACAAATATTTGGTGATTTAAAAATCCGATATTCCGATATATCGGCCAATATAAATATAAAAAAATAATAATCCAGAAACGCATAACAAAACATGCAACAACAATATAGCACACACTGAAGAATGTATTGCTTAAATTGACTACAATCAACACACTGATTGGACATCCAAATAAAAGGTGGCAAATTTTCCCTTTGATAACCACCATGCTAGAAGAGTAGAGGAGGTTGGGTTCATTTTTGGATAACAAAGTGAAACCAGCTGATTTTTATGTTTCTATTCTTCTGTTAATTAATTGATACCCGTTTATGCACACTGAATAATACAATGTCCTGCCAAAAACATTGCGTACAGACATTTTTCCATTTTGTTAACAGGGAATGTGCTGCTATCAAAAAAAAAAAAAAAAGTTTTGTTTATGTGTTTCATTGGCACAGTTGTTCCTGTTATCATTTTAGATTGTTTTCTGGCAATAATATGGATTACAGGACCTGAGTTAATGTACCGTCTGCAAACAGCAGGGGCCATGTGCAAATAATCAGAGTCATGAAACTGACTTTGCTGTTCATATTCATGAATAAAAAACTGACACCAAACTGACCCTGCAAGTGAGTGTTCCGATATCACAAATCTATATATTGTTTTTGACACACATATGCATTTAATATTTGGCAGAACAAAGAATATGTAGTGAGAAACAGTATATCTATGTCACTGTTATAAGATAAGAACCATGAACTGCTAAAATTATGATCATGAGTGGTTTTGAAAATCAGTCCAAAGGTTGTAGAATTTTATTATAGCAGCACATGTTCTTTGAAACTAAGGAACACATGCTCCACATGGAAATCCTGCACAGGTTGCTGCCAGTTCAACTTCAAGCCATAGCCAACTGACTGTCAGGAGGCTTCTTGTCCCACTGCAGTTATAAAAAAATCTCTGTAGATTTTGTAGATCATCACTTTCTAGATCATCATCATCACCTTAATCATCACCATGATCGTCATCATCATCATCCCATTTCAGATATTCAATTATCAGGAAATTAAGAAATTAAAGCAAACACTGATAATTTTAATCCACTCCAAGAGATTTAGCGACAGTTTGACGGATGATTAAAGAGCAGTTGTACAACCCTCAGCTAAGCTACAAAATGTCATATGTTTGCATTTGATTTGGATGTTTGTCAAAGATGAAATTATAAAGAGGCTGACAGGCAAGTTGACTAAATTAAAGGAACCACAGTACTCAGCAGTTTCAAACAACCGTTAACAGTTGGAACACTTTGGCATTTATTACAGCAATAATTGACAGATTGTTTGTTAGTGCCACAACTAATCGCTAAACAATTAAAAATGAGTTGGCAAATAACTCACCCTTCGTAGTTACCGTGTGTTGCTTCTACTACTCCTAAAATCACGCTCTGGGAAATATACCTTAAGGTGACCAGGTTTGACCAATTAAGTATACCGCATAAAACAATTAAAGTTACAGTTAAAGTATGATATTCCTTCACTTACCTGGGTAAGGCACATGGATCCAAGGGGAGTTTGCCACAGCATCCAGGCTGATGTCGGTCCTGGCTGAGAAGCCATACTCATCGGACTTTGAAGGAAAGACGTCAAAGATGGTCAATAAGAAGCAGACCAGCCAGGCGCCACACATCCCGAATAAAGCCTAGAATTTGTAATCAGATCCAGAATGTCACATTACATTTAAACTGAAGTTCAACCAACATATAAAACAGTACTGATTTTCGGCCTGACAAGGCAGTATTTACTATATGTTTTGAAGACTAAAAGCCTTAAAGCTATTAAGTAAAGTATTAAACTCAACTACATGCCTAGCCTCACATGGCCAAAATGACCTGCTTGTTGTTTGATTTGTATCACAAGCATTCAATTTGAGCCTGCATATGTCTTCATACAACACGCCTTGGGCACAGGTCTGCACTTCTGATTGCATTGGTACAGCAATAAAGTGGGAGCAAAGAGTAGAACAAAAGAATGCTTTTACCATTTGCAGGGCTTTCCTAGGAAAGTCAAATAGTAGCTTAAGGCATCGAAAAAATGTCTTCATATTTAATTTCTTTGATACTATCTTGACATCACCTATAAGATCCAAGAAGAAGATAAATTAAGTAAGATCCATAAGCTCCTCATATTTGAACTACTAATGATGATGAAGTGCCAGAGTATTGTATGCATTATATGACCACTTAATGATGAAAAGGACTGTGTAAGCTGTGGAATTGACTGTGTATACTATTGAGTGTTAGCTAACCTCAGAAAGTAGATGGGCTCTTTCCCTGCTGCTATATAATTACTGGATTTGTCCCTACATGCTTAAAAGCTTTGCATTGTATGATTTGGCTTCATTTGATGGACAAAACTACTAATGAATATCTATTAAAAAAAATTTAGTTTACTCTAAGATCAAGAGACCTTCAGGTCTTTTTGTTTCATAGGTGTTCACATGATGTGACTTACATCATGGGAAAACGTGTTCGCCCTCAGTGGCTTATTTAGATATAGGCTATTAAGTCACTCCAGATATGACTAGACATTATTTTGACCATGTGTGCAAGTATGAATATGGTGTGAGGATCTGTGTGTGTGTGTGTTTGTGTGTGTGGCTGGCTGTGTGTTGACGATTGTGTAAACACGGCCTGTTGGCTATTTGAAATATGTGAAGTGAGCTAATCAGAGTTTCATGGTGCTGTGGTTTCGACAACTTTAGTGTATGAAAAACATAAATCAATCTCTCTCTTTCTCTCTCTCTCTCTTTCTCTCTCTCTCTCTTTCTCTCCCTCTTGTTCACTCGTTCATTAGACTGCTCTGTCTGTGTGAAGTTTTGAAAACCTTAACCACACTTGGAACCACTTTATCAGCATTGCCGTGACTCACTGCGACTTGAACAAAAACTGCAGAGATAACGTAGTTTGCTCGAGTTTGCGCCGTCTGCACCTCTGCGCAGGCATGTGTGTTGGAGATCTCTGTCAACATGCAGGGAGGACAGATAAGCTTGCGCTTACGTGCTCTCAGGTACCGAAATTTGGCACCGTTTTATTTAACGTGAATCGGTCCTCGGTAGTACTGACATAATTCGGTGGTACCCAAAAAAAGTACAGAGTTCAGTACCCAACCCCAATTGATATCTTGTCTCTGTATGAATTATATTTGCACACAAAGCAGCAGATTGACAGGTCTGTATGTAACTGCATGAATGTGAAGCAGGGCGGATGGTAAAATCAACATTTGTGCATGACTGACAGCCATCCTTAAAAAACACAGGTGGCTCATAACCATAGGTGATCTCTACCTGCTAGCTTGTTACTGTAGTCCCAGGACAAACATATTTAAAGGGCTTAGAAATGTTGGCTCACATCATCCCACAAAAGACTTTGATTGGGGTTGTGTTTACTCAAACCCAAAAAAGTAAAAAAGAAAAGACACAAACCTGTAATTTCTTCATACATGTATTTATTTTTCTTAGTCCCATTGACTGCTATTTGAGTGTTAATGAAAAATAATAAGATAATTATTGTATAGTATCTATTATAGTACTTCTAAAACGTTGTTGGTATGCTGTTAGCTGTACAAACTGAATATTCCACATCAGTAGGATTTCCTGTTCCAGGCCTCCTTGACATTAGGATGTTACCTACTGTGAAGGACCAAGCACTCTAGCAAGCACTATTTTCTCTGACGAAGCTATTTGCTTTGATTCTATGGATCAAGTGGACTCAAGTGTGAGTTCCTGTACTCCTGTACTTCCTATTATTTTTATAGGCATATATACGATGAAAGCAGCAAAATCTGCACAGAGGCTCCTGGAATAGAGATGAGACCACCTATATTGTAAAAAAATAAATAAACAGATTTGTAAGCAAGTGGGATATACTTTATTTGTAAAAATCAAGTTGTGCTTGTTTTGAATATAGAAAGCACACTATTTGATTGATTTATCTTTGATTTGGTCCCCAGTCTTCACTCTAAAAGGTATTTTTGCATTCTGGATTGGCAGACTTTAGCTTGATACTAGCTATTTCTTTTGCAGTGTATTTTTTTTTAAATGTATTGCTTTGAAGCAAGCCATGGGTGTTTTATGGGCTATAGGTGTTTAAATTACATTTGTATGTTTTTTTTTTCACAATAGAAGATAACCCGAACGCATGAGACCTGGGTAATGTTGTCAACTTACAGAGAAGAGATTGAAGAGGGGATACTGGAAAACCTTCCACTTCTTATCCTTGTAAGCAATCATTGGAACATCGACTTTGCTGAGATACTGAGAAAACAGGAGGATCAGACAGACCGTGCTGTGGGAAAACAGAAGGCAGGACAAAATATGTCATTCAGTTGTTTCGCCCAAGGCCTTTCCCCCGCTCACAGTTATTAGTATAATTGTGCTAAAGCATGGCATGCTTCCACACCGTACAGTTAGTGGGAGGTCAGAGCAAGTGAGCACATGCCATTTTACCCAACAGGCATGCCTATGTGATCATTGTGTAAAGGACTAAGGGTAAGTAACAGTGCATGACAGGCCATTTGAACATTGTTATAATGTGTAATACTTTACTCAGTTTCCTGCTTTTGAATGGCATTTCATGCTGCGCGTGAAGCACTTCATGCTGTGCATGAAAACACTGCACACTGTGCATTAAACACTGTTCTGGACCAATGTGAGTGTCATGGTGCATGTTATTTCATTTTGAAAGTCTGCAGCCTGCTGAAATGTCTACCAGAGAAAGTAACTGTGGGAAATAAGAAAGACATATTCTATTTTGAAGAAGAAAGGGATGCTTCATACAATTAGCAAGTCACTCAAATCCGATCTAAACATTTACTTTGTACGTGATCCAGATTAAATTTATGACTGCAGCAGCAGCAAAACCAGTCTAAACATCTGGTTGAACATATAGAATAAAAAAATGTGTTTGAACTAAAAAAACAAAAAAAACAATACAATTCTGAGAAATCTTTTTTTTATATTATTTTTTGAGGCATTTTAGGCCTTTATTTTGATAGGACAGCTGAAGACATGAAAGAGGAGAGAGAGGGAGGAATGACATGCAGCAAAGGGCCGCAGGTCAGAGTCAAACCCGGGACCTCTGCGTCAAGGAGTAAACCTCTATATATGGGCACCCGCTCTACCAAGTGAGCTATCCGGTCACCTGAATTCTGAGAAATCTTAATCGACCCTGTATCAAAGACCAAGACAAAGCCAGGACGCCCGAGGAGGGAAAGATGCAGGAGACGGTGATGTGACGGTGATGCAATCGACAGGCTCATCGTCTGAGAATCTAGAGCTTCCAGACCTCGGAGGTCTCCTCCCTTATTTATACCGTGATATAAATGATATATACTACTTTAAAGTGCTCATATTATGCTCATTTTCAGGTTCATAATTGTATTTAGAGGTTAAATCAGAATATGTTTACATGGTTTAATTTTGTGCTATGCCCCTGGCTATATGGACTAGCCAGACCCTCCTCCGCACTGTGGAGGAGGATATGACAAAGCGACACTATCAGAAGGCTAATACTGAGTGAAGTGAAGAATGCAGACATCATCGGTATGGTGTGATGACATCATTGACGTGCATGATTATTAGGGGGTTAAGAAGGATATGACTGATGACCATCCATACCACCAGAAGCTGGATGTGCTGAACCTTTTAAAACCCACAAGGCTCACCCTGCGTAATGACTTTAGTCTGCATTACGTATCTGGAGATGGCGGTGGTAAATGAAGACAGATTTCATGGAGTTGGACAGGTCAGGAGCAAAGGTAAATGAAAGTAGGGTTAATGTAGCATATTGAGTTGCAGTAGTTACTTTAAAAAAATGAGCTAGAGGTAACATAAATGGAGAATAATAATATCCACATGAATCTTATTTTGTCAGTCAAGTGTTGCAATTTTATCATTACTCCTATCTATACTGTGAGAGACGTACAGTACATTATAGTAAATACAGCCTTAGACACAGACAGATGACAGAAAACAGACAGAAAGGATAAAGCTGAATAAATGAGATGACAAATCTAATACAGATGTTTCCAAAAAAGCTATTCAAGTTTCATAAACTGTATGATGAGAATGATGTGAATAATATGCTATGGGACCTGACAATCCCCAGATCTCAACCCAGTTGAACATGTGTGGGAGATTTGGGACTTGGGCAGGGGTCATCATAAAAACATAAAATGAGAAAATATCTTTTGGCGAAATGGTATTGATCCCGTCACTGAAATTCGGAGACAAATTGAAGCTCTGGAGGTTTGTGGTGAACAAGGCTAGGTTCACATCTCAAATTGGATTTATTGCACAGATCAGATTTTTTATTTTTTTATGTGGCCAATATCAAATTCTAGTGTGAACTGGTCACGGCCCTGAACTAACCCACATGCCCAAAAGAACAAGTATGGGAGTAAACATGGAGGCCACTGACACTGGAAGCCAGCAAATTCATGAGCAGATGATAACGAGGATGAGGAGAAAGAGAACAGCAATTTTAATTATGCCTTTTTTTGTGGAGCAACGGCTGCTTATTCTGTATGGAGGTGTGTGTGGATGCGGAGTCGGAGCCAGGAGCTAATGTTGATCTAAAGCAGGGGTGTCAAACTCAACTTCACTAAGGGCCACATTGTAAAATGAGAATCACATCAAGGGCCACACATCAAGGGCCACACATTGATTGATTTATTGACATGCTTTTATTTAATCGAAAAAGTTAAATATTTTTGACTGTATTGTTGCATGTTTTATTTAGTCTTCTCACATCCAATTTAGTCTGCACAAAGCCCGAAAAAAGAACCATAGAATGCCAAATTCTTCTTTGAGTTTTGCATAATTGTAGTTTAAAACTTTTTGGTTTGGAGCACAACTAGGTGGGCTCAAATTTATTGTGAACCTAAATTGATACGCGAGCCAGATCAAAATTTGTGAGGGGCCGGATTTGGCCCACGGGCCTTGAGTTTGACACATATGCTCTAGAGTGACATACAGTAAAAGTCGCATAAATTACGATGTTAGAAAAAAAATCAAATCTGTATCTGATTTAGGACCATGTACAAAAAGGGGCCCAAATCAGAAATAAAAAGATCAGATTCCATGTGATTTGTGCTGTTCACACTGCAAAAAATGGATCTGAGTCACACAGGAGCAAAACATTTAATCCACTTTTGCATGCAAAACAAAACACTTTGTTGTTTTTTTTTCCTTTATCTACCTATCTGTAGATTGAAGTACATATACACATAGCTTTGCTATACGAATATGTTCATATATTTTGTGCAATACACAGATATAAAACACATTCACTCACAGAGCAGCTATTCCCCAGTGACCTCCAGACTTCTTCCCAGCTTCAATGAACAGTGACAGGCCGATGAGGTTGATGGTGGGAGCGATAGCCAGCGGGCCAATGTATTTTAGCACAAGACCCACCAGCCCGGAAAATCCCAGGACGATCTGGAGCAGAGAAGACACAAGGATGGCCCCCTGGATCTGTGGAAGACACGGCAAGATGGACACAATTGAGATACATATACTGTACCAGTTCTTTGGTACTCGTGTGTGCATCATATAGCATACCAATGGTGTTCCTGGAGGCATCTTTAAACTTTAATAAACTTTAAAGTAGTCTCGCTTTGACAGACCAGGAGGGTCTGGCTAGTCCACATAGCATTCCGGGATGGGAGAAAAACATGCTCTGGTTTATTGGCATTTCTTTAAACCAATCACAATCGTCGGTGCTAAGCGGCAGACGAAGCAGCGGTACCGCTGCAAAATAGCCTCTTAATATAATAACTTTTTTTGGTGGAACATGTGTATGTTCAAAAGTTGGTTTAGTCATGACAACAGAAAACTGAGATTTACCCTGCAGAGATCTGAGGAACAGTTAACCATAGTCCTCATAAATCCACTGGAGATTAAAATGCCAACACAAAGAAAGCAGAAGGTAACAGACATCTGGCGGAATTTCCGGTGGCAAAGGAGCAATCCCGGAAGTGGATGGTACTGGATATAGACCAACTTTAAAGTAACTTTAATGCGTTCCAGTACTGTGAAAAGGTGAGTTCATATCACAGGATTTGCCATTTACGAGGTTAGTTCGTGCTCAACTCATTACTGAGGAACGTGTCTAACAGAAATTGAGCACTGCAGAATGTATGATACATGATCATGAGAGGTCTAAAATGTGAAATATTATAGGTAGCAGAAAATATTGCCTTTCTAGTCACAGGCTCTTTTGTGGACATTTAAATAAGCAATAACTGTGATAAGAGATTCAAAGATAACCGCAAGATCTTGATCTTGATTATTTGTTCATACTGTGAGAAACTTGAGTTATGTAAACATTTGTGTTATGTTTTGTACTGTAGATACATGTTTGTTGTCTGTTTCATGAAGTAGTAGTTGTGTTTTACTTATCATCCTCCTTATAGAGCCTAGATTCTAGATAATGGCATATTACTATTCCAACGGCTTCTAACCTATTAACTCCAGTGTATTTTGTGTACATTTTTATATTTCATATCTTCATATTTAGTCATTTATTTAGTCATTTCCTGACAATGCTGACTAACAACGGTGTTCACCAAATATTGCTAAAAAAACAACTTAATTTTGTTCTCAAAGTTTAAAAAAAGGTTCTTGCTAAAATGATAATATGACTTATGACTATAGTAGAATCTGCTTAAAAATATGTGTATCTACAAAAGTAAAAAAAAGTTTGGGAACTATTGTTCTAACCTTTTTTCAGAGCACATGGGAACATTCCCTGCTACAGACACTAGTAGAGCTGTAGCATTTCATCAATCTCTCCTACTGAAAGCTTAAACAGGAAAGGTGTAGTAACTGTATAATCCCCTTTAGAGGTTCCCCCTTTAGAAACATGCATCTGTAATGTGTTGCAACAGGGAAAAATGTTGTGCAAAACCCTGCTGACAAGGAGGAGATATGAGAGAACATATTTAACAAGCTATAAGCTGAAATTGATTTAGATGAAATTCCAGATATTGAGTCCTTCTGGAAGTTCACATTATCTCCGCTGTACCTGCTCGAACATGAGAAGAGCTCTATTATAGCAACATAACACCTTATATTACGGAAATAAAGTATATACTGTATTATTATTATAATGACAATTAGCATTAAAAACTAAGTGTTTTTAAACCAAAAATTGAGGGTTTTGGGGTTATCTGAAATACTGGGCTGTAATTGTTTTTCTTTTCAACACAGTTTGTTCGACCCAAATGTAACCCAAATGTTTACTCACACAAAATGTAAGCATTTGAACACAATGTTGGGGTATTATTTCACCCAATTCTGGATTTTTTTTGTTTACCCCAAATGCCCAGTTTTTGGGTCATGTTTTTGCCTTTTTTTTTTTACTTACACTACTAGGTGTTTGGGTAATACTTCACCTGTATTCCCAGTTGTCTTTATAATTTTTTTTCTTTTTGTGTATTTGTCTACTTTTCCATGTTTAAAAATAAATAAATATTTTAAGCAATTTGTTTCACCTTGGGGTATTTGTTTCACGCATTACTGCATTTAAACACACTTCACGGGTCCTGTCTTACCATTTTTTTCAGGTCTCTAGCTTTTTCAACAATTTCACATGATTTTTTTCTTTCAAAGAAAATAAATACACTATTTTGCAATAAAACATAAAGATTATTCTTATCTGCTCCCATAGTTTATGACAAAAACACTATATTGAACATTTACTGTAATCAAGTCTTAACTTTAGTACTTGCTAATGTTGGCATGCAAATCTCTTAAATGAGTACATTTTGTCAGAGTTTTCTGGATGCACACAGATGTAACCATTTAACGTTTATATTGTCACGCCAACATTAAGGTGTGACAAAATGATACAGGTCTTCGTTCCTCTTAAAACTGGTAGCGCTGCTAAGGTGAATGATTGGATTCCCTGCAGAAGCACTTAAGTTACTGAGAATCATCTTCTGCCTCAAGTGAATATTTTACATACCTCACGCATTCGTGACATCCACACCTCATCAGAATTTTCCATTTGCTGCGGGCTGGTGCTGTTCTGCAACTGCAGTTCTGGGGCTGGACACTGCCACTTCGGCAGAGCGAGAATGGCCAGGGTCGGAGTGATAAAACTGAATGTCCCTCCCTGGAGGATCGGTAACCTGCAAGTCAGTAAGGTGACGGGGTTGAGAGGTCATAGGTCGATGAAGCAAATTAGGCCAGGATAAACTGAAGAAAAAATCCCATGACAAATCTTGATTATTTAAAAAAAAATGATCTCAGCAAGAACTTCACAAACAGTGCTACATGAGGTACCTACGTTCAAACCAGCTCAAAATGTTCACATTATGTTACCCAATGGCAGAATTTCTTAATATAATAGTTTTAGAAACTTCTGAAAACTGAATCTGAGGTGGCTGTACATGTTCAACTTAAACTTTGCAAGAAGTTGTTTAAAACTAAATGGAAACCCATTTCCCATTTGAGTTTTTATCCTTATATTCCCTTGTTTCACAAAGCCATTCGTTCCACAGGTTTGAAAAATAAAAATGTACTTACTTATTATTCAATGTCAAAGTGTGGGATCCCACTTTTGTCCCTTTAACCCTTGTGTTGTCTTCCCTTCAACCTTGAAAAAAACACTTTTTTTCTGACATTTTTGACGTCTTTTTTTTCATAATTTGTTTTTGCTTTTTCCAACGTTTAAAATTTTTCTTCTACACATTTTCAGCGCTTATAATTACGTCCCATATTTTCTGATATAAAAAAAAAATGTGTAGGTGGAGAACTCAAACAAAAGCATTAGCTATTTGCTCAGGCTTACTGTTACACCAGTGGGGGCAGGAAAGTGTGTGTGGAGCCCTGTGCTCCAACTATGGAGATAATAAGGAAAACTTTAGAACTCATCCTGAAGGGTAAATCTCATTTCCACTGTTAGAGTCATGTAGAGCCTGGTGGTGGTGTGACTCACTGGTTAACTCCACATTAACCACCACAGGGGCCTCTACCTGAGCTGAGCTGAGCTTCAGGCTGTTGCAAATACAGCTCAGCGCCGCTTTGGCTGGGCATGAAGATTGTGAAACCATCACAGGACCACTGCAAGGAGGCAATGTATGTATGTAGGGAAAGTGTTAGAGGAAAGAGGCATACTGTCATGTAATCCTCAATAAATTAAGATTTAAATACTTCCTTGTCCTCATCAATAGAGGTGTAAAACATTCAGGGCAAATGTGTGTAAAAAGGTAAACATGCTGGAGTTTCCTTCATCTTGGGAACATTCTTAACCAGGGCATTCTCTCAGTTTGTAGCTGCCTGACTGACAGCACTACTTAAAATGTGTGCGCACGCACGCACGCACGCACGCACACACACACACACACACACACACACACACACACCAATAACTATCATCCCACAAAGGGTTACAATAACTTGTGTAACTTCTTAAGTACATGTCAATATCTCTGTGTGGCCTCGTACTTCACGGTTTACTGGTTCTGTGAGACAATAAGTGGGAGTTACCTGATACCGACAGTTGTCTGCAGCAGTGTACATAGTCCTGACACAAAGAATATGGTGGAGATCAGCTGGCTTTTGGCGATGTTGTTGTCCTTTATGCAGAGGGGCTCGGCCAGGATCAGCGGGACTGCTATGATGCCCCCGAATGCGAGGATGTAATGCTGCGGAGGAAGACAAAAGTTGATCAATTTGGTGACTCTTTGAAGGGGTACTTTTTTTTTTTAACTTTTTTTTTTTTTTACACACAATTAATCCTGTCTTTCTGGTTTCCTCTGAATTTAGCTGGCCTCCATTCTAAGTAGGAAATATTTATGTTCCTCTAAACCAAAACATTTATCTTTATTGCTTACTACATTGCAAGGAATGGTGAAAAAATAAGATGCTAAAAGCCCTTCATAATTGCTGATATATCTAGATAAATATTAGTAAGTTACAAATTGTGTAGTTTATTTGTTTATTTTATGAAATATAGAATAATACAAATTAAGACTCAGAACTGCAGTAAAAAGACCACGCAGCTGAAATTGTCAAAATGCCAAAATGCTAACCTTTGGCACAGTGTATTTTCAGTGGATATAGAAAACTGATTTGTAATGTAATTTGCAACAAAGTTGGGATGCTGCAATTACTTTAAATGCGTCTTAACCACTAAGCAGCCGCGTACCCCTATGTCAGTGTTGTTTTAGTTCAGATTAGGAGGAAAGAAGCCAACCTGTGTAGCTCAGCAGTAGCTTAGAAAGCTGTGGTAATACTGTACCTGGCACATCAGCTCAATGCCAGATCACATTGTGTGGGTGTTCTCCACCTTTAACAGCTGAACAAGTCGTTTATCATCACCTTCTAAAACAACAACTATTAGTGTGGTCTGATCCAGGGCCTTACTGTATGCCTGGCCCACACTAAAATATTTTTTAAATCTTAACAGATGTTGAAAATGTGAAAGACCCTACACATAACAACATGCAATGAAAGATTTTGTTCCTATAGTGTGTGGGGTGAGCAACGATTTGGCCAGAACAGCACAGCACACACAAACAGATTCCATTAATGTAACAAGCACCCAGAATTTCAAAATTTCAAAACTGACAGCAGTTTTGCTGAAGTCACAGTGAGTCACGGCAATGCCGATAAAGCGGTTTCAAGTGTGGTTACAGTTTTTCAAAACTTCATGCAGACAGTGTTTGCTGCAATATGATATTAATGGAGAGGCGAAAGCGGTCGCGGTGCTGTTGAGGTTACACTTCCTCTGAGACAAGCAGGCACAACAGTGGTTTCTATGCCCTGTTGACTGACTGACAGGCTGACGTTGTAAGGCAAGGCAACTTTATTTCTACAGCACCTTTCAGCAAAAAGGCAATTCAGTAACATTCCTTTGCACTTAAGTTAGTTCTCCATTAGTTGAATGTTGACAACAGGGCAGTCACCAAGTTTATTGTTAAAGGTTTGTGTCATTATGCAGTTTGCACTAAAAAGTCTTTATTGTTTCCATTCCTTTGCATTTTAGTTAGTTCTATATTAGCCTGTATGCAATGTAATTTGTTTATTTATTTATTATTTATAATATGTTGATGTTGTGGCAAAAAGGTTTCTCTTTTTCGGATTGATACCGAAAATCAATCCGAAAAAGAGAAACCGGGAAAGAGACCGGGAAACCGGGAAAGAGAAAATGATATCTGACTGGCGCACCCCTATCCAAAAGCACAACCAGTTTTATTAATGTTACTCTGAGTGAGCAGTGTTACCAGAATTTTTTTAATTTTGATAACTGTTTTGATTCACAAGTAAGGTGGAAAATAAAAGTTTTGTGTTTAATGTATTTTTGCTGATGATGAAATGGATTTTAAAACATACGGTATCGAAAAAAGTATCGTTAAGGTACCAGCATCGAAACTGAGGTATTGAAATTGGCACCGGATCGAAAGATTTTGAATGATGCCCAGCCCCACACACACATGTGAAATCATATTGAATCATATTAAATATAATATAATATAGTTCCTTCAATTTATGCAATAAAAACTACTACTAATACATATATATATATGTGTTGTATGTGTGTATGATGGGAGGAGGGGGGCAGTTGTAGTCAGTGCCCTTATTTCGGATCCTAGGAGCCTCACGGTGTGAAATTGTATAGATAAAGGTTAAAGGGTGGCCAGATGCTGGAAAGAACTACTCATATGCCTTCTCAAAGAATCAGGGTCTAAATAAAATGAAATGCAAGGAGGAGACAACCTGATAACCCCCGGTGATGTGCCCTTCAACATTCAGATGCAGTGGCTAGTGAATGGTCAAACAATCCTGCAGATTTGTATGCTATTTAATGATGTGATAAATACAAAGTCCAGGCTTTTCTGACTCTGAGGTGACCCCGATAACATGGACACATGTGGTCTTTTGACTTTGTTTTTAGTCACCCTGGGAATTTACAGCATGTCATCCACCTTTATAGCTCAACTACTCTTCCCCTTATGTTTATGTAAGAGAGTTTAAAATGGCCAATGAAAGAGCTCCATTCGGCACAAAGCTTTGTTTATAGACCCTAAACTGGTCATAGCTTTCATCTATCATAGTTTCAGTTGGGTGTTAATGTCATTTTTCTTCTTTTCCACAAAAATACAAATACCTATAACCAAGACAAGACTTCATACCAACAACAAAAACAAGAAAACTATTTGGCAAGGCCATGGAGATACTACAGTAAGTGCTCGCTAACTTGGCTTGTGGCTGTCCAAAAAGATGTATCAGCCCAAAAAAACCTTTCAGTTGAGCCTCATCACTAAACCTGCAAGGCAGCCCCAGTAATATACTTCTATAGGAGATACAGTGGCATCATGTTACTAAATGATTGGAGTCCATGAAGTCCAACAGTCTAAACACCAAAGAAGTTTACTGTCTTAGAAAACTAAGAAAACCAGCACATAATTACATTTGAGAAACCTGACCCAGAAGAGTTTTGGCATTTCTGCTTGCTCATCAATCATCAAATATAATACATATGTTTTGTAAAAACAAAAGAAAACACAAGACTTCATAGCTAGGTACATGGTCAGAAATGGATGTAGCTCATTATTGTTATGCTCAAAAGATGAAGTAAGATGCAATGGGTTCTAAAAATTGAAAAGCTGGAGAAAAGTAATGATCCTTGTTAAAAAAAAAAGAAGTTGTTGCAGCTGTAAAAGTAATCGGTCTAACTGGGGGAAAAAATACTTTCTTTCTTACTAAACTTCTCTTCTGGTTTTTTTTTTTTCTTCTTCCATTTTTGTGTTTTAAATCTGTTAGTCTTGAACTTGTACTGGAGCCCACCATTCCACACAATGCCAGGTATCATATCGCACGGCAAGCTACAAAACAACAAAACAAATCTTTGCCCTAAAACACGAGGTAACTGTTCACCGAAATGATGCCTTAATGAACAACAAGCAAAGGATGTATTAAATCACTGATAAATGTCTCCCTCAAGGGTATGAGGCTATAGTTTTTACCTTTGATGTGTTACAAATTGTGAGGTGACTTAATGTTTCCTTCAAACAAAAGCACATCAACAATAATAAAACATTGAAGAACACCAGACACTAAGCAGCCAATGGTTATAATTATCACAGCGGCCGGTCAACACACACGTCTTGTTTCATACTACCCGCTGGAAGTTTCCTTTGTGTGTGGTTTAGCCTTGTGACCATATCACCATAATACAGGGGGTGACGTGAGACTACAGCGGAGATGATATCATCACTGCTTTTTTTCTTTTGCTGCCGAAAGTTACAGGAGAACAGATGTTTTGTGATATGAAATATAATTAAAGCAATAATCATCGACTGTCTTCTATTCTATATTCAAGAGATTATGGAGGAAAAAAATGTAAATTGCTCGTCACTTCAGCTTTGCACAAGAGGATGGACAGTCCATTAAATAGGCTATATGGGAATTTCTTTTGTGTGTCAGATTATTATGAATAATTTCTACAGGTAACGTTAATATAACGTATAACGTACATAATATAATACATGGTAGGAAAGGCAATGATATTTCTCTGTTCTCAGTCAAGGTGGACACATTAACGTTAACGCTGCAGTGTTTACCATTGCATATTAGTCTAGCAGCTAGCGGAGTTTCCTTCTACTTATAGCTTAATCCCGACAAAAAACACAGTTTATATTAGTAGAGAGTACAACAAGTTACTGGCAATTTCCACTGGATGCGGAACGTCTGCGGAACGTCTCCGGAACGTCTGCGGAACGTCGACGGAGTCATTAGGTTTCCATTAAAGTCAATGTGTGTATTTCCACTGACTGCAGAACATCTGCGTCCCTACTCCGTCCCAGTTCCGTCAGTCCGCAGCCCTCCGGAGCAGATACGCAGAGCTTCTATTTTTGACGGACGACGGAGAGCTCCGCAGCAATTCAGCACAATTCAGATTGTGCGGGACAGGAAGTCGAGCACAGAAACAAAATAAAACATCCGGTTAGTAGTAGTTTCCCCTCTACTCCTCTGGATGGAAACAAACTGTTGTTGGTTTTGTGGTTCT
This sequence comes from Sander lucioperca, assembly GCF_008315115.2. NCBI lineage: Eukaryota > Metazoa > Chordata > Actinopteri > Perciformes > Percidae > Sander > Sander lucioperca. The sequence goes on along the minus strand of NC_050179.1, from coordinate 22,430,235 downwards.
GTTTATAGAAACTACATCCTGTCATATCGTGCGAACATACGTGAATTCGCGAGATCTCGTGGTCGGCTGGCCGCAGCCGTTACCCAACAAATCCAGACCTGGTGGGTATTGACGGACAGCGGAGCACGCAGCCGTTCCGTAGCGGAGCCGGTTCGCAGACGTTCTGCATCCTGTGGAAATCCACAGTTAGCGGACTGTCAAGTCGCCCTCTCTGCTCTCTGTCTGCTCAGCTGCTAGACCGCTGTGCTGCAAAGCGTCTGCTCCCGGCATTTTTTATTTTATTTTTTTTACTTTATTGACAATAGAGCCTTCTGAACTGTTTGTGGATTAGATCAACGGAGAGGAGAGAAAGCAGTGCGGCTGTAAATGATACCAAAACTCAGTAAAGACTCTCACATTGAGCTGAAATGGAAACACTGTGCTGCAATCTTTTTATACAGTTATGGCTGCAACATATGTTGTGTTTACATGTGAAACATATAAATTAGCCAGTTATCTTGACAAAGCTGGGAGAAGAGAAAAAAAGCTCTTTACCGAGAGATGATTTGTAGATGATGATTTGTTGTTTGTATATATATATATATATATATATATATATATATATTTTTGCATTCATGTATTTCTCCAAATGATTTGAATATGTGACTGGAAGATGTCTGTTAAAGAGGTGGTTCAGAATTTTGGACATAGGACCTCATGTCCAAGTTAGCCAGTGTGTTATTTATCAGTGGAGACAGTTTTCAACACTTTTCATCCAGTCCTTCCAGTTGCAGAGTTCACTGGTGCTAGGCTAGCTCAAGTCAACAGTATCTGCTAGCCTGCCACTAAAAACAGTCTCAACCACTCCACAGTACACCTGAGACAAATAAATTACAATGCCAGACTATTGATGTAAATGTCTGTGTTGATAGAATAATGTTAGAAATAAAACTACCCTTGCATCTCAATGATCGCATTACATTTTGAGGGACTAGTTTCTCAGCAGCGGCGGAATTTTACTTTGCTCCGGTTAGTAGTACTGCACCGAAAAGTAAACAGAGAAGCGCACTACAGTCGGGACACCTAGTAGTAGCCTAGTACATTGGTATTGAAGCATTGGATTGGAAACTAAGGACTAGGCAACATGGTGTTTCAGTGTGCATTTAGAAATTGTAAAAAATAAACCAAACAGATGGCCACCACAAAGTTTCCACAAATTTCCATTTGGAGATCCAGAGGAACCAACTGTGGCTTCTTGCTGCTGGCTTGGACATCAAGGTGGAGACTCTACTCAAGTGGCAAATGTGTAGTGATCATTTTAGATCAGACGACTTTGAAAAACCCCGCAATCTAAAGGACCACAAGTCACTGACAATGAATGCAGTTCCATCCGTCTTTCCAGATGCACCAACAGCTACTGATGAACAGGTAATAACTTTTGGTAGGCTACTCTAGCTAATAAAGCTAGCCCCTTTCATACGTTAGCCTAGCTGCTACTGATAGATGGAGACTGACAATGTTAGTGGAGATAACATTACAGTTCAATGCATTGTGGAGAGTGACAACGTTAGCTAACGGTATAGCTACACTCTTGGTAGATACCTGGCTGGGCTAACCTCTAACTTTAGGTAATTGCTGACAGAAAAGTCATGTAAGCTCGGAGAGTTTAAATACAAATTGAAGCAGCAGGTAAATAAACTTGTGTGATTGTCATGGAAACCGTCTTTCTCAGTACCCTAGGTAATATCACTCTGCCGCTGCTGTAGCCTATGCTACCAACTACAGGGAACAAAGTATTACTATTGCAATGCGATATAAGGGTAGTTTTATTTCTAACATTATTCTATCAACACAGACATTTACATCAATAGTCTGGCATTATAATTTATTTGCCTCAGGTGTACTGTGGAGTGGTTAAGACTTTTTAGTGGCAGGCTAGCAGATACTGTTGACTTGAGCTAGACTACCACAAGTGAACTCTGCATGGATGAAAAGTGTTGAAAACTGTCTCCACTGATAAATAACACACTGGCTAACTTGGAAATGAGGTCCTATGTCCAAAATTCTGAACCACCCCTTTAAATAGGTTTGTGGTGTCTTGTAATCCCATATGGGATGGGCCAAGTGTTTGGCATGACACAAAATTTAAATAAAACTAACTAACTAACTGTAAGGTTTTAGCCAATGTTTTTTTGGGGGTAACGCCATTCAGTTTACCGGCAGTACTGACAACAGATAAAGCCGAAGGAGAACAGAAGCTCAAACTTGTTGTTTTATTGTTCACTTTTACCTCACTTTACCCCATCTTTGCTATCTCTTTTTCCTCACAGCAGCACTCATACGCTACTCTCCGTTACCGCTTGCTCTCCTTGCGCAACCACATGGGCACTGACTCATGGCAGCCCGCCATTCTCGCTGTAATTTATGCTACTTTCGTAAGGGTGTTGCGGTTAATCGCCATACCGCGGTGATATGTTGCTTCTTCACCGCGGTAAGAAAAAAACTATACCGTCACGGAAAATATTACACTCAAGCTATTCTAGATTGCTGATTCATGACCAACTCTTCAACGTTTATCCATTTTGCAGGGCTTCCTTGTGACTAATTTTATTACATGATTCAAATGTCATGGCTGCTTAAACTCATCAAACTCATGACCTTCTGTTTTTTTTTTTTTTTATGTGGACTCAAGCAAGACTTTTTATCATGTTCATTTTGCCTGTACATTACCCTGTATATTATAAATATTTTCTAAATCTTTCATTTTTCTGTGGAAAATACCTTCCCTCATCTCTGATGTCTGTCTATAACAACTAAGAACTCTGAAACAAGTTTTGTCCTCCAACATGAGTTTCATGAGTCTAAATCATGGTCACATGTTGACAACTGGATCAGAGGATGTCATAATTAATGTCAAAATCTAATCCCTGTGGATTACGGACCTAATGTAAGTGACAGCTGTTTACAAAGGGGTGTGACATGTTCACATAAAAATGCTAAGTACTGTGAATTGTTTTAACTACTGTACTGTATAACAAGCAGTGTTTAAACATCCTAATACGATTGACCACATAACTTGACACTTCCTTACCACATTGTTGTGCTGAGAACAGGACTGAGTTACTCAAAATTTTATACTTGAGAGCCACTGAATTAGATCTGCTGGATTGCTTTTAGGGCCCGAAGCAGGAAGAGGGTGCTGTTCTTACAGGATGAACAAAGCTAAGTAATTAATAATTCCTTTTTTTCTTTTTTGTTTAAAGCAGATGGTGAAAAAAAATCCCATCCAACATCTTATCTTTGTCCAAAAAAGGACCAGCCTCTACATGCTGGGAAAAAAAGCTTGGTTGATGAAATAGGATTGGAAATTTGAAAAATGCCACAGGCATGGCTCCCAGTCTGATAATTACACTAACTTGACAATAATATATTGTTTCTTAACACATGGAACCATTTACCATAAGGTAGAAGAATAATTTATTTATATATATATTTATATTTATTATAAGTATTTATTTCAAATAGGTTTTTTTTTGGCTCAATATACTGTTCATGTACATCATATTCACAAATGATGTACATGTGACTCACAAATTAAGATAAACATACTTATTTTCAACCAAATGTAACTTTTTTTTCTTCTTCCATTTTTGTGTTTTAAATCTGTTAGTCTTGAACTTGTACTGGAGCCCACCATTCCACACAATGCCAGGTATCATATCGCACGGCAAGCTACAAAACAACAAAACAAATCTTTGCCCTAAAACACGAGGTAACTGTTCACAGAAATGATGCCTTAATGAACAACAAGCAAAGGATGTATTAAATCACTGATAAATGTCTCCCTCAAGGGTACGAGGCTATAGTTTTTACCTTTGATGTGTTACAAATTGTGAGGTGACTTAATGTTTCCTTCAAAGAAAAGCACATACACATCAATAATAACAAAACATTGGAGAAAACAATACACTAAGCAGCCAATGGTTATAATTATCACAGTGGTCGGTCAACACACGTGTCTTGTTTCATACTACCCGCTGGAAGGCAAAGACATGATCAATTTTACAAAAATTGTTAAAAAAGCACCACACACCCCAAGACACTGTGTTCTTGCGTTTCCTTTGCGTTTGGTTTAGCCTAGGGCTGCGACGATAACCATATCACTGCAATACCGGCGCTGACTTGAGACTACAGCAGAGATGATATCATCACTGCTTTTTTTCTTTTGCTGCCGAAAGTTACAACAGATGTTAGTTAACAGATGTCTTGTGATATGAAATATAATGAAAGCAATAATCAATGTGTAGTTATCCTCATTGACTGTCTTCTATCCTATATTCAAGAGATTATGGAGGAAAAAAAACCTACATTTCTCGTCACTTCAGCTTTGCACAAGAGGATGGACAGTCCATGAAATAGGCTATATGGGGAATTTCTTTTGTGTGTCAGATTATTATGAATAATTTCTACAGGTAACGTTTAATATAATACACGGTAGGAAAGGCAATGATATTTCTCCGTTCTCAGCCGAGATGGACACATTAAAGTTAATGCTGCAGTGTTTACCTACAAATGTAACGTTTGAGGTTCCACTAATTTTGGAACATTTACTGTATGGTCCAGTTGAGGGCTGCAACTAAAAATCATTTTTATTGTCAATTAATCTGTAGAATATTTTCTTAATTAATCGGTTTGTTATTGGTCTATAAATTGTGAAAAAAAATGATGAAACATGTCGATCAGTGTTTCCGAAAGCCTCAAATGTCTTGTTTTATCCACAATTCAAAGATAATCGGTTTACTGTTAAAGAGGTGTGAATAAACTAGAAAATATTCACATTTAAGAAGCTGGAATCAGAGATTTTTTTTTTTTTAAATTACTGAAACCGATTGATCAATTATCAAAATAGTTGGTAATTAATTTGATAGTTGACAAATAATTGATTGATCTTTGCAGCTCTAGTCCAGTCACGTTACTCTCATCAACCTCGTTTCCAGCAGCAGCAGCAGCAAGGTGTTTCAGCAAACAAGCCTTGATAAGCCCACTGTACACATGCCCAGTACTAAAAGGCAGGCAAAGTTAGCAACCAGCTTGTGTTTGTCAATTTGTTTTTGTATTCTTCTGTTAAAAATGAAATAATTCAGCTTTAAAGAAGGCTTTCTGCAGCAATATTCATTTTATGTAGGATAATAGGAGGGCTTAAACTAATACTATCAAACTGAACCAAAAACAAGCCATGGTATTAATCTACCTGGAAACCGAGCAGTATACAGAGGTACCACGGCGGCCTGTCATTGAGGGAGTAAACCAAATCTGCACGTTTGTCCACAGTCTCCCCCAGGGCCTCTGTGTGTGGCTCCCCAATGTCAACAGTCAGCTGTGGCTGTTCATCACTGTCTTTGTCCTTGAAGAGAAGCAAAGCAAAGGGAAACAAGTCATTAATTCAGCAATTTTATCTATCCATGTAACATCAAATAAAAAAAACAATATTTTCTTACGAATTCCACCCAAACTATTTGAACACCAAACATACCTTAAACGAATCACTGTTGTTGTGAGCATACCAGGGACTCTCACAGGGCCAAAGGTTTCATAATGTTTGTTTTTTTTCCTTTGTCTTTGAAACTAAGGGTAGTTCAGAGAAATTCTTTTGCCTTCACTGTAATTTGGAGCCGTTAGTTGAGCTCAGATGTGAAACATAAATAGTGACCATAAGCAATGGAGTTAATGTGAGCGATGACGTGCGAAACATCCATGTGGGCGATATTGGAGGACAGGTGGGGTGAACAACATACCAACCCAAATTCCATCAAGATGCTGATGATGAAGGTGCTTAAAACTAAAGTGCTTGGGCACTAAAGACAATTTTAATGTTTTTAAGAGAAACTTGAATGTGTTTTTTTTAAAAGAGGGAGTGAAGGGAAATAGTGCAACAATGTCATTAAATCAATGTCAACTTCAAAAATCCCAATATCCCTGTTATTGTGTTAAATTAAGATGTGTGGCTATGACGAGGAAGAACTGAGTTTGGTCCAACTTACTCAGAGTGGTTGGATTTGCATTCAAAGTGGTTAATAAAAACATAAAGAGAGGACGTTTTGAGATCATATAAAATGCAGTAGCCTATAGCTCCATGTGCTTCCATTTCTATTCATCGTTAAACTTAAATAGGAAAACTATTTGTAGCCACTGGGACTGCTGTAAGTGCTTACAGAGAAAAAGTGAGAGAAAGTAGATATTTCTGCATTGTATTAATTACACGGGTAGTTTGGTATGTGTGCGTGCAGGTATGTGTGTGACATATTGTTCTACAGGGGGAAAAAATGATAATAAAAAATGAATGTTACATATTTGCATTAACTTTAATCAATTCAATGTAATGCTTGTAAGGTAATTGTTTGCAGACGGTGTTCCATGTCACATATAAAAAACACATTAACTCTTAAAAGACACAGCTGCCAAGCATCTTGATTTAAACTTCTATTTTTATGTGGTTGTAGCATCTTTCACCGTATTTTGGTTCACATACACTTTTATTATAAAAATGTAAAACACCAGGGGAAACTGGCACAGTCTATATGTTGCTTAAACAAATTCTTCTGGCACAAAGGGGCAGGGCTGTAGTCAAGTCCACCATTGTCGAGTCCAAGACAAGTCCAAGACCAGGACTAGTCGAGACTGAGTAAAGACCAAGTCCAAAGAGGTTCAGGTCCAAAATAGTGTGAGTCCAAGTCAAGACCGAGTCCAAAATAGTTTGAGTATACAGTCAATACCGAGACAGAAAAAAAAGAATCCTCTTTAAGACCACTTACTGCAAAAAAATCGATTCATATTTGAATCGCGATTCAAGCTCTACTGATTCAAAACATTTTTTTAATTGTATGTCTACTGCAATCACATGGGAAAAGTAACTACATTTCCATACTGTGAATCGTTTTTGAATCGAGAATCATTTTTGAATCGAAATCGGTTTTGAATAGAATTGTGACATTTTCTGAATCGTGCACCCCTAGAAAAAAGGTAATGTATTTTTTAATAGACATACAGTATATAATGTCCATGTATATGTTTCCGTTTAAGGGCTCTAAACCTATTGTATAGTTTACCAGGAAAGACAGTGGCTGTATTCTATATCTAATATCTAATATATTCTATAATATCTAATATCTTCCTAAACCTTATGCAGCTGCTATCAGTAGTATGAAAAGTATGTTGAAGTGATGAGCGTGTGTACCCACTCAGTTGTATTTAGGTTTAACTGTCACCTGTATTTTGTCCCCTGAGGGAAATTGTTTTTACAGTAAGGAATTTTACAATACCTGAAAGAACATCGACAGACGGGGGAGGGGAATACAAGTGGGCTAGAAGTCCAACAACAGTAATGGTGTCCAACTTTCACATTTCCACAGTGTACAAAGCACAGCAACATAACATCTAACAAATAAAAAATAAATACTGAAGACTGGACCTCTGTGCCCTTATTTATGATGCCAAGAGCGCCAGAGGTTCTGTTCCCATAATTACAGCTTGAATTTTAAAACACCTTTCGAGGGACCCAAGGACGCTTTATATGTGTGCTGTGGGGATTTAAGGTATTTTACAGCCAAGTGTCGGCTAAATAAGATAAATTATGTGACATGTAACTCCCTCACCGTTCATGTTTTTAGAGGTAAAGTCATTATCCTTTGCTAGATTCACCTTTTATACTCTTACAAATACTGAAAGAACCTTGAAACCGGAGATCATATGCATTTCTTCACTACTTCTACTTAAAAGGATCTTTCTCCATTCAAATCATTTTGTTAAGATGAAGGACAAGACAAATCATATAAATGTGAGAAAAATGGATATCAAGTGTGGTCCTCTACTCTTCAGGTATTTACCACTGAAGGTTCTGTTTTTTTTCCCCACAATCCAAAGACAGATAGAGTAGGTCAGATGGTTAGTATGAAGGGAAATACGTCCCAATAAGAGTGACAAATGTTATACATAAATAAAAGAATGTTTTATAAATATATATGATTTATAAATACATTGTGGTTAAATGTACACACAGTGGTCAGGATAGCATAGCCTCTGCTTGATGAGACAGAAACAGTGCTGTCAGCCAACTGACACTGATCTATTCATACAGACATACTGTATACATTGTCTTTTGGGGAAAAAAAATGCCTTTCCCACATATAATCTTGCTGAAAGGTTGGTCAAGTTTTCTACCAGTCCCTGAACAAAACATTTTTTTTTGGGACCAAAGCCATAGACTGTATAATATTAATGGACAATGCATCCGGTTCGGCGAAGTGCTGCAAATGTGGAAGTGCCTCAAACCTGCATTCTATCTGAATTCCAGCAGGGGGCGACACGTGTGGTTGCAAAAGGAGTTCGGTTTCTGTAGAAGTCTATGAGAAAGTGACCCACTTCTCACATTTTCATAATGAGTTTATGGTCTCAATCGCTTTTTTTAAGTCTTCTGCAACACAGACTGATGTTCATTTTTTGAATTATGGTCTTGTTGATTTTAAAATGGACGATAAAGCAGGGGGTGTTTTAGGGTGTGGCTATGATGTGATTGCCAGTGAAAGTGTGTAACGTAAAGTAGAGTGTAAGCAGCTCCTCCCTCACTCCTCCCTCACTCCTCCCTCTCATCTAAAATTGTCACATCCGCAACCAGGATGGCTGCACCCATAACGGCAAACTCGACGACTCATAGCAGATCTCCACAAACCAATGGGTGACGTCACACATGCTCTGTCCACTAATTTTACAGTCTATGGACCAAAGACATTAAATGAGTCTCCAAACGCCACATTCAAATATAACAAAATCCACATGTAGCAGGTAACTCGTGCTCAAAGACTCAGCCAATGCAAAATGACAAACATAGACATTAATATGCAAAGGAGGGATATATTTGCCCCCCTCACTAATAGATTTTTTAAGCGAGTATTTTCCAAACTCATTCAGTTTGCATCATTATTTTTCATTACTTATTATTATCATTACTCTTTTAATAATGTTAAAAAAATAATAGTGTTGTGCTATGGGAAGATGTGTGGAAATGACTATCCTTATGGGACAATAAAGACTATCTAAATGTTTTCAGATACGTAGCACAAACTGAAAAAGGAATAAGACAAAGCAAAATAAGAAATAAAAACAAACAACCAACAAGCAAACAATACAAATTAAGAAATCATATGTTTTTGGGACTGCAACGTAATTCATTTCCTTTTGGCAGGGCATACAAAAGTTTATATAGAGTGTACTTGATGCCAAAATTCCATTTAGGTTCATTTTACTACATACATAGTATCGTACAGACATAAGCTTTTGTTTTCAAATAATCTAGGCTGCAAGTACGAAAAATATAACAACAAAATGGTTACAGCCTAAACCGCCTATATTACAATACGTTTTGAAATTATGAAAGATATCTACTGTATGTAATGGAGCAATTCTTTCGTCAAAAGCAGAGTACGCAGATTTCAGTCATACTGGGTTAAATGCATACAATACTTTGATGCCACTGAACTCGGGTATCATATAATTTTTTAGGTTTCAAATAAGGAACTAAATAATATCCCTACCATTGTCATATAAAGGAAATTAATTAATTTGATGTTTTTTTGTGCTGTAACGACCTTTTTTCCAGTCTGTTCCCATTCTCTCCTTACCTATTTTCACATCTGTAGCTACTTTTAAAACTTAGTTATTTCTCGGTCATTGGCAGGAAGTTGTCTACGTCCCTGTGATGTAAGCATCCTGTTCTGTCCAGGGTTTTATGGTATTTTCTTTGGCATCCTTTGGGAAAAAGTGATAGCTAATAATGGCAGATGTGAGCGTGACTTGTATTAACGACTACAAAGACGGAGTGATTCTGCCACCTGATACATGTGAGACCAGGGGCGGTCTTCAAAGACAAAGAGGTCAACTCCCTCTTAAAAAAGCCACATGGGAAAGATCAACTTCCTGTGGGATTTTACAAACACCATTGAGGATGTGATTGAAGTGTAAGTATGCCCGGTTTGCTCGTTACCATATAATTGGTACCATAAACCTTCTGACTTCAGAAACATATATTTTCTATGCAAAAACAGTAGGTTATGGGACGCCCAATGTGACCCATGAGCTGTATTTAAATGCAAAGAGGTCAGTCCCATTTTAACACAGTCCACATTAGACAGATCCGTTTCCAAAGGGTTTGTACATCCCAAATCATAATGAGGGGGAATTAATAATTTTACTTTTTTATTATTCATTCATAGAAGAAGATAAAGTGCATCATGGCTTTAATTTTGACCAACTTCTGATTTTCGAAAATAGCATGGGAACTACGGGAAAGGTTGAACTTCTCTCTGTTATGTGGACGACATAACTAAACCCCTCACCCCAAACTCAATTCGAACCCACAATGAAACAACATAAAGAAACTGATTGGTTACGTTTCTGTCCTGTGTATTATGTATTATTAATTATTAAGTCTACATGTTAACACCAAATATATTACATCAATATTTGAGTATGAAAGCTCAAAATAGTTTTTAAAACCCAGCACCAGTAACATAAAGGGTTAAAAACCCCATAAACTACTTAACAATGAAAACGATGTCGATATTCTCTATAATAACACCAGAAACCACAGGTAAAATTTCCCCCTATAATAGATGTTTTATATATTATATTCATTCTTCTCACTGTATCTCAAATATTACACTCTAGAGCCAGCACACAAGAGAAAATCCAGACACCAGTGAATCTAAGGATATATACACCAAGGTCCCAAGACAAGGAACAAAACCACATACTGCAGCAATCGCTCTGAAACCTGCGGTTTCTCAGAGGGTGAGTCCGACATTCAGTCAGCACTTCAAACAAGAGAAAACCACTTGTATTACGCAGCCCACCGTTGCATCTGTCTCCCACACATGACAGCGACAGACCATGCAAATGCGGATCCATCTGCACCACATTTCCTCTCCGTCTTTGATTTACTCTCAGGTCACAAAGTTCTCAGCAGGTAGTGTACACAGACACTTGCTTCAGTGATTACATGGCCATTTGCTTCCATCTAGTGGTTTTCCAACTGCATTCCAGTAACCACATTTGTCGCATGTCATCCCCCCTCTCTCTCTCTCTCTCTTTCCTCATGTCCTGTCATATCTCTACTGTGCTATATCAACTTAAAAAGGCAAAAATGCCCCAAAATACTTAAAATAAAGAACTATCTGCATGACAACATACCATTAGGGAGGGAAATGTGTTTTTGTGTGTCTGTGTATGTGTGTGTGTGTGTGTGTGTGTGTGTGTGTGTGTGTGTGTGTGTGTGTGTGTGAGAGAGAGAGAGAGAGAGAGAGAGAGAGAGAGAGAGAGAGAGAGAGAGAGAGAGAGAGAGAGAGAGAGAGAGAGAGAGAGAGAGATTAGCAGTAAAAATGTAAGGCAATATCAAAACTAAATTCTTTTTGTGAAGAACTAACAGTTTAAAAGGGTATTGTAATGGTCCAGATGGAGATCTGACTATTTCAATATACTTCTCAGTGGTTTATACTCTAGGTGGCTATGGTGGATGGTCAGTGTGAAGAGTGCAGGACTATGCCAGCAGGCACTGGGCTTCCCGTCCCGAGTCCCGTCGGTGGTTAGGTTTAGGTAACAACAGGACTTTTGCTTAAGGTCACAATTGACCTTTTTAATATAAAGCCAAGACCACAATAGACGTCAAGATTACAATAGCCCTAACCCTAACACACAATAACCCTAACCCCCAATCTTTCCCTAAACTTAATCTTGGTTCTGTGACTGCCTAAACATAATTATAAAATGTTAATAATGCTACAACCAGATATAAACATTATGATCAAAAAGCACAACAACAATCACAACACTATTTTCCTCTAAAATGAAGCAAAATTAAAGTCATCCAAAAAAGCCCTAAAGTGGAGTACTAGTACCTGAATAGATAGAAACTGATGGCGCTTAACATGAGGTTAATCATCACTGATGCTGGCCAGTGTGATTATTTAGTGCACAGCATCATGTGCCGAGATGTGTGCCTTCCACGTCACAGCTGTGACTAAATAAATTGAGTGTGGGAAGATTAGTTTGCTGGCTGCATGGGTGATTTTCAAGAGACCCTTTTAGTCAGTGACTGTAAAGCATACATAAGAATACTAAAGAACTGGTTCAATGACGCTGTGATGCAGCAGGAAGACAAGTGTTTTAGTTTACGGATGACTGATTGTCAGAGGCCAGAGGCCGTGGTTACACTTGTCTTTTCAATGTGACAGTGTGATCACCTATGCTGGTTGGAACTCAGCTGTGTCCGCATGTGTGTGTCACTTGAGGCAAGGAATATACAGTCCCTCCAGGATTTCGCGGCCTTTTTTTGAGATTGTTGCGGCCCACAATGCCTGATTTCGTGGGAGCTTTTGTAAAAAATTGCGATGTCTTTTGTATTTTTGTTGCAATGAAGTTGTGAGAGACAGTGAAAGTTGCAAAAAAAAGTTGTGATTTTTTTTTTGTATAGTTCTTTAAATATAAAAAGGAAACTTGTGTTGGGGAGAATAAAACTACTCTGGGCTGAGTTTTCCTAGTAACCTTATCAAAAAGGCTCAGGATGCTGCAAATGTTGGTATAATATGAAAATGGCTGGTGGATTTAAGACAAAAAATAATAATTGAATAAATCAAATTTGAACATATGTGTCAGTGGCTTGTTGATCTTTACATTGTTAGTTGATTTCCTATCCTGGCCTGGGACACACATTCATACGGTTTGATAAAGTACTTATTGGACTTTAACTTATCATTGCACTTACAATAACGAGCGTAGCTGTCCTCAATTTAGGTCATCCTGTACGTCTCATCTCCGGTTTTTCCTGCATCCACCGTGTGTGTGTGTGTGTGTGTGCGTGTTTGTGTGTGTGAGTGCGTCAGTCGCGGGGGGAACGGAGCAGCAGCCCCGCCCGCTGAAGAGAGCCAACAGGATTGAAACACCAGCAGCTTTCAGTGTCTTTAGAGTAAAAAATGTTACAGCGTACATTGATGTAAAAATGTATACAGGTTGGCAGGACGGTCTGAAATGTTTTGCACGGTAAAACAACTTTCGCTGTTGGTAAATGTGAGATGTTCAAGTCACATGTCTCGTCTTCACATCAGAAACAAGAAAATTAATTTGGTGACGTACGTATGTACGTCAACCCGTTCTCACTCCCGCTTGGTCAGTGGCTCTCAAGAGTCACATACTGATACAAAGTCTGGCACGTGGGACTGCTGGGATTGGTTGAAGTCGCGGGAAACTCTGGTTATTGGTCAAAGTTGCGGAAAAGTTGCAGTGATTGGTCAAAATTACCAGTCGCACGAAATTCATGGGAATTGGTTGACTTCGCGTGAATTGTTCATTGACATATATAAAATGGACCTACAGATCCCGTTGCTCTGGATGGAGACCAGTGAAGTCTATTAGAAGCACTTTTCCGGTGATGGCTGAGCGTTACTGCGCAGCCTCCAACTGAGCTCGAAGACATAGATGTGACGTGAGCAACCTGTCTGAAAGTTGTAATTCTTTACAACTTTCAGTTGTAAAAGCTGTTATTTCTGTGACCCTCTCTCTCTCTCTCTCTCTGTGCGACTGGCAGACAAGCAGGTGACTGAGTTTGTTTGATTTCCACACTCTATTACAAACATCCATGCAACAAACATACATACAGTACTTGCCATATTCAATAACACCAAGTACTATCCACTCTAACACATGTTCTTGCCTTGTTTTAAATACTGCTACTTGTTTGCACTTTGAGTTTTTTGGGGGTGACAACATTTTGTAAGCATAATGGCTAATGTTTACTTCCCTGTCCATAAATGCATCGCTTTCTTTTAATTAGTTTGCAACAAAATACTGTATACCACTACCACTACAGTTTTGTATAAACATGTAAAATGTTTGCCAGTTGTGTTACTTACATCCAGAATCATTTACAATGAGTAAAAACAATCGCCAGTGAGGAGATCATGGGTCAGAGTTACTGTACCGTGGCATTGTTCCAATATCCAGAGGCTACTAAAGTCCACTAAAAATGAATGAGAGATGTGAGTCACGCTGAGAGTTGGAAGCTTTGTTTCACGTGAAGCCAGCCTTTGTTTTTGGAGTTTAGCTTCTATCCTGTGTTGATACCTGAAACCCTAAATTGTCTTTCACTGAACTCAAAGCTGCACTGACAAACAAAAGCTCACTTGTACTAATGGCAAGAAAAATGCCTTAAACACATTTGCTTTCCCATTCCATTGCTTTGCACTGGTGAGTCCTAACTGTAGCCTTGGTAGAAAAGACATTCTGTAACAGGTGTACTGTGTATGAAAGTGTGTACAATCCAGAATTACAATCCAGGCATAATCAGTATATGACATTTCAGTGTTTCCCACACATAGACTAATGTGTGGTGGTGCGCCGCACTATCAACACCGGCCGCTGCATATTGCGTTTCGTTATTACATTTTTTTTAAAACGCTATTTAAAACACATTCAGCTGCATTTCCTTTCCCTGTTTTCCTTCGTCTCTCTGTCACCTGTGTCTCGCTCACTCACACACACACACACACACACACACACACACACACACACACACACACACACAAAAATAAAACACACACAGCTCCTCCCACTGTGCACACAGCGTCTGTCTCCATAAAGGAGAGAAGACGGCTGGCGAAATTTACAAGTTCACGAAAGGCTGGTATCTATCTCGTGAACACCTTTACACAATCACACATTAAAAAGTGCTATAAAAATATTTTATATTCTGAATACAATGTTGTCAGTGTATCGTGTATGTGTTGGAGTCCCGACCCGACCCTTAGCAAACAAGCGATTGTGCCTGCTTTAGAAAGTTAACTAGTTGCAAGTTTGCAGTAAAATGCAGTTGGGTTGTTGAGGTCACAACACTATATGTAGCAGCTGTGAATCAAATAAACATATTACAAATAATGTTATGTCATTTTTTTACTCTTACACTGAATGTTTGCTGCTTCAATCCAGATGAGTATTGAAAAGTATTTTCCGCGACTGAAAAAGGCACGTGTTGAGGATAAGGACCAGCCTGAACTGGAGGTATCGGTCTGAAACAGAGCTGAACAGTCGGACCAGTGCAATTAGTTATGTTATTAATTTGTTTACAATATTTTCAGGCTTCAACCAGTGCTGCGCAATCATAAAGACAGGGTCAGGGAGAGAAAGAGATAGATTCGGTAGGCATTGTAGTAGGAGAGGAGGACAAATGAGAACCTGTTCTCAACGGCCTACCTGGTTAATTAAAGGTTAAATAAAAATAAAAAAACAGCATCCAACAGCTTGTCCTCCTCAGTTTTTGATACTTGATTATTACGAAAATAAGTACCCCACCGTGATATGGGGCGAGACCCCCCCCCCGCCACAAATTGCTTTCTAATCTGTGGGAAACACTGCATTTCAGAAATCAGTTCATTAAAACCTTAAGTAATAACATTATCAAATGAAAGCATCCAATAAAAACATGACTATTGCATTTGCTGAAATTGTATCCTTATCTGCTTCCAGTTTATTATGGTTTGAATCAATTATCCACTATCATTATTTCTCACATGCTATATGTTTTTAGCTCTAAACAGAAATGCAGAAAATCTTAAAAAGCCACTAAATATGGTATTTAGCACATACACACTTTCTGTATCTAAGAGATATTAATATATGGCACTAGGGTTTCTATTCTATGAAACTCTCCCATGGGTGTCCTTTGTGGTTGTTTCCATGGTGCTGAACTGACCCGGAAGTACAGTGACTTTTTTCCCCCCTCAACCTGAAAAGGTTTGAAAAACTAGGGCCCAAAGTTCGAAAGAGGTCCTTGTGAAATATATCTACATGCTCAATGCCTAAAAAGTAATGAAAACTTAATCTGGATGCCAAAGTCAGCAAGCCCGATTGATTGATTTATTAAATTGATTTATTAAATGTATAAATCCTAGTTTAACATCTCTGAAATCATTGTATGGTAAAAGTCTCGTTGGGCTTTTGTATAATGTCAGGTAGTATACAATCAAGCATAATAATAATAAATGAGGCCTCGTTCCTTGCTTGTATTATTTTGCAGATGTTGACTACTGACGTGTTCACCCATCTGCAGTTGAAGCTGTGCTGTTTGTTTGGTGTTCCCATTTTTCTAAATTCTTCAGTAAATTGGGATTGGGAGAAAAAAAAGGAGAAACATCAATGCTGGGCTCAGCTGTGTACACTTGCACACCCCATGCAGCCCGACCTTGCAACCTCAAACAAACAAAACATTCCTGCTTCAATATGCGTTTCTGTTTCTTGGTTGACATTTAATTAAAGAGCATTTCTGGTTTAAACTCAGAGCTTTTTCATCCGTCTCAACTACACTCAAGACTGATATTTGCCACATTCTTTGAAACCATGCAATTGATTTCACTGCACAAGTATCCCGTCTTTTGTGGAACACATTCACACTTTGGTCATTTCACATTCCACAGTGGCTTACATTTAGCGCTTACTGCTGCAATGTGAGAAAATAGCACTGCACTTCTCCTTCTCTTGGTCTGTAAGTAAAACCTAAATAATAAATATGTGTGTTCATAAGAAAAAGATTAGTACGTGACTTGGTTTTATCTCAGACCCTCACTCTGTGTTTAATTTTGTGGCTGTCTCAAAACTAAACTGAAGAGAGAATTAATATGACACTACACTTACCCCAAATGCATGGTTGACTGTCCCCAGGTCCTTGAGTCCCAGCTCAATTTTCTCCTCTGTACTGAGACGCATTCTGATAAAATAAGGCAAGGAGGTGTATAGTTGTTTCTGGTCTGAAGTGGACTCCACACAGATCAACGAACACACACGGTGGAAGTAAAACTCTGACTGATCGCAGACCTAATAGGACAACATCAACGACCGCCTCATGTCACCAGGGAAACCGGGTATCACAGTGAGAAAGAGAGTGGCTCAGTTACTTTGTAATCTCTTCTACGGTGCTGAAACATTTCTGGTCTGCTGCTGAGCTAATATAGGCTTTATTGTAGTTACTCTGACTTACAGTCATGCGCCTGCTGCTGTGATGATGGATCCTATGAGAGGGGACAAGCACGTTTGTCACATGAATCTTTAGTTTGTCATACTCATTAAGAAGTTCTTTTATCAAAAGTTTGTAGTTCACACATTTTGTGACTTAAGAGTCATTGAGTTTCAGTAGATCAACCTCTGTTGTATGATTCGATACGTTCCTTTTTTCCCAGGTACTCAGTATCAAGCAACGCTTTATTAAACTGCCAGAATTTTGAACGGTGTTTGGCGGGTGACAAAGACGTTCACGTAATAATGTAAACAAGCCAAGTTAGCCCTCTGAGCTAATGCAGCACACAACTACTACTGTAGCCAAGGTTAATAAAATAAAAAGACGGGGGCTCTGTAATCTTAACCAGCGTGAACCAAGATGGCCAACACACTTGCACGGCAGCGCATAACGCTACAGCTTTACTTTTTCCGTTTTTACCCATCACAATTAAAGCCCAAGTTTTAATTCACTGAGAGCATTACACTATAAGACAAATCAATAAAATATCTTACGCTAACAACATATTTTGCGGACAATAGATACATTAAAAAAAAGCCAGAGACTATATTGCATAAGTTCCAGTGAGCTGTAAGTTCACCACTAATCAGAAGATAACGTCATCCCCGAGCCTGAGCGCTGACTGACAAAAACAAAAGGACTTCCTGACTTGAAGAATCGACTGAGGATTTGAATATTTGACTTTGAGGGGGCAGCCCTAGTAGGATCTTCTGTTGTATCTTCACTTACTACTAGTATTTTTGGTTATTTACTCAGTTATTTTTTTGTGTTTTTAAATGTCTTTAATTTGTTGTTGTGCTCTGTTCTCAAACTTGTCTCCTTGAAATTACGTTCATGTTCTACTAATTTGCAAAAGTAAGTTTTCCCGGAATGTAATGCTCCCTAATGTTTTTTTTATAAACATGATGAGGTAACGTTAATCAACATTTATGTGGATGAAATCAAATTTTCTGCGCCGCCTTTGGTTTCAGTAATCATATTGAAGGGCAGTAATTTACTCAATTGTCTTGTTGCAATTGTCGATGACCAAAAGAAAATTTCCTCTGGTATAAATAAACATCTAAAATGATCGGATTAAGCTGCAACCTGAGGATTTTGTTAAAAAGGTTAAGAAAGTTGGTTAGTTAGCTCTGTTTGCTTATCAATATTTAATCCTGATTTTCTGGAAATTCGCTTAAAATTATACAGTACGTTTGTATGGATACTTCACTAAAGAGTGCTTTACATGATCAGTCTGTCCCCATTCCTTTACTGTATGTAAGCATGAACAGGCAAAGGTTGAGAAGGTAGGGCTGGCTATCATATTTTTCATTATTTATTAACAATAAAAGGTACTTTGACTTGAATACAGGCTCATTCATTATACTTTGTTACTGTATTATTAAGAGTTAGACATCTCAATAAAGTATTAACTTTAAAGAAGTCCTATAAAAAGAAACATTTACTTAAAAAAAATTTATTATTTTATTTTATTATTATTATTTATTTTTAAACACTAAACTATTTTTTCATCACAAGTTAAAGTCCATTTTTTCAAGATATACCAATAATGAAAAACAAAACAATTGCATTAAAAGGGAATTAAATATCATATATACTCTGTCCCTCCGTATATTGAACAATTTAGAAGGGTATACTCTGATAAATGCCGTGATAAATAGAGTATATTTGCAAGGCCGTGCCTGATGAATTTCATAGTCGGGTTTGCGAGTTGAGACTACATGGTCACAGTGTGGAGCCTTGGGTCTTGTCACCTCACATTACCACTACTTTACCCTCTGGGGTCTTCAGACACACAAATAATTTTAGCATGCTCTGATATTGTTGTCAATTTGAACAAATGTCACCAGTATTTTCAGAGTACTATGACTTGTGTGTATTCAGCACAAGTTCAGCTGCAATAATATCTAAGTAGAATGTATTTCATGATAGTGATTTCTTTTTTAAACAATCCTAAAAAAGATTTTGAACGTTGGGTTTCTAAACCTTTATTTCAGTCTTTACAAGCTTTGAAATGTATCCATAATTGAAACCTCATCTGAACTCTAAGTTCCTTTTTTCAAGAATGCTGAGAAATTGGACACACTCTGGGTATGTGAAAGCAAACACTATACATGCACACTTCAAATACTATGTTTAGCATCACCGTCCCGCATGCCAAGTGGGAACCCGTTTACTTGCAAAAGGAACAAGAAATCAATTCACTCCTATGTCATGGCATATTTTGGGACGCTTGTCTTAAAAGGTGGCAGTCACTGAGAAAAGGTTCTGCTGGGCTAGGAGCAGCTGAGGGCTGATGCTTTTCTAAGCTTGGTAGTTGAAAAATGTACATTTGATGTAGGGAATCATAAGCTCACATGTCACCGATGTGAGGGATTTGAACAAACTTTGCACAGATTAAGTTGCACAGAAGCTGGGACCACGAATAAGTGAATAATTTTGAATTGAATGTACTAGTTATGGAAGACGTATGCACATATCATAAAAACAGAGGACAGTTTAAAAAAACAAACAGAAAAGTTTGGGTTCATTACAGAGTTGAATTAAGGTGACAAATCCATAGCTGTGAATTCCCTTTTTAAAGCATGTTTACAGAAAATGGCAGCTGAATAGTAGTAGTAATAGTAGTTTAGTTGTTAAATATGCAATAAAACTCATTTAAAACTAGAATTGTGCGGTTCTCAATGATCTAATAAACAAAAAAAAACATCAACTGTAAGCTCTTTGGCTAAACTGCCAATCTGTTACCGTCACAGTTTAATATTAAAACAGCAAACAAACACTTGTTGGTGTCCAGTTAATTTATGGAATCAAGAATGTTTCTAATATTCACTAATTCTCATTTCTAATTTGCTTAATATTACCATACTTTTAGCTCTGATAAGGGCAAAGGTGTCATATTGTGAAAGGTTTTATAGCCAGTTTGCGATACGTTTTTTTATTATTGTAGGTCACAGTAAGCATACAGTATGTATGTCTACATACTTACTTAGAAAGATAAATCACTCCATTGCAAAAGGAATAAAATACAAATGTGTACAACATTTTATACCACTCTTGTCCCTCCATCACTCTAAAGGTTATAAGGATATTTCAGACACAAATTCCTTTTCTTTTCTAGCTTTGCATGTTTACATTTATTTTTGTCTTGCACAGAGCAAAGAAAGTCTGTACTTGCTTGAGATGAAGAAACAGTGCAGCTGTTTGGATTGAAGCAAAACTGAATGAAGAAACTAAACAATTCTGTTCGGTGCACCCTTGAGACTTTTGTATATTGTGTGTCATTGCACCATGTAGAGCTGAGTCAAAAGAGATACAACAGTTTGTGATTGTTCGCTTTAGAAATGCTGCCTGGTGTGAGGCTGAATCTCTTAGCCAACTTGGCGAACATCAAAGCCGTTCAATGTTGCTGCCCTGAACAGCAACTCTTTGATTTACACGTACCTACAGTATCACCACAAAGAGGCCCTGTAAATAGCATTTCACGCTACATTGTTTCTGCTCACATGCAAAATTGTCATTCATGTCTGTTTTCAAAGGACACCTCAGAAACATCAACAGATATCTCCAGTCAGGTAATTTTTCTCCCTTGATTACTGGTTCCCATTTGCCTTAAGTGCAGCTTACAGACTTTTTTCCATAACGTTGCTGCTAAGAGTTTGTAAAGCAGGTGTCTGAAGGGATTTGACATGGTACTACTTGCACTGAAAAGATTCTTTGTACCTTCAGCTTCTCACAGTTCACAACAATGTCGTGGGGAGTCTTTCACGTGATGAAACCAAAGAGTTCGGAATACTTCCATCATAAGAAAGTTAGCCTTGGTTTCGTTTTGTAGCTTCATTAACTGAAAGCATGGTGAGAACAGACATGGTAGACAGTGACTAATAAAACATGTGAGTAGATGTCCATCGAAAATAAATCGATCAGAGCTTAATTTCCAGGCTTTGATGAACCGTGGACCCTTGTGACGGTGTGACGCTCCAGGCAAGAGGAGCAGCTCTTGACCCGTGCACAAGCAAGTGATCAGCATGAGTGTTACTGGCCTCGGCAGAAAGACAGCTTAAATCAACCTCTATTGGCATAGTAGGAAGTAACGTGATGTTATGATAGCGTAGCGAAAAGTCATAAGAAGGTCAGGGTGGGTGATGTGTGTACAAAGCAGCTGACTCTGACGCTGGAGACTGGGGTACGCGTCCCGTCTCCTCCTAACAGTTTCAATAAGGACAAATCTTTTCCCATAGGGGTTGTTATGGAATGTAGAGAATGTATGGAAAAGCTACCTGAACCTGACGTGCATTAAAGGACAATTTTGGCGCAAAACGAACCTAGGGGTTATTAACAGATGTGTACCCACTCTGTCGCTCTCTGGGACATGTTTTCATGCTAATCGAATGAGTTTGGAGCTTGAAAGACGCTAGTGCAGACCGCCGATTAGCTTACAACGCTAGTATTCAGGGCACAGGGAACGTAAAACAAATCGCTATTTATACCACTAAAAAGGCTCAAAATATCACCAAACTTCAACGGTAGCATAATGAGGGTCCCTAAATGTTAACCGAAGCATTGAGAACTTTGTAAGTGTACAGACAGTTTATTGAAAAGATAGATTATAAAGACACTCGCGTTCATGTTTACATGCTGCCGCCGTCTTGGAAACCAGTCATGACTTACAGCTGGCGATGCAAACTAAAATCAAAAGCAATTTGCTCAATATATCTGAAATAATCACACTCTGCATAACTTGTCTAGTGTACTTACTCAGTGGATAACTGTCCGTCTGGTCCCTCCGGTCCGGTTCGCCAAAAAAGTTTCAAATACAGCCCTGTTTATCAGAGAGGGGAAATCGTCAGACTGTACAAAACACTGCGTCTCTTGGGCATCGCGACGCAACAGGTCCCACTCCTTGCAACACAGACACTCCTGTTCAGTGGCCATAGCTTCACAATGTCCGCAGGTACACCACCAGTTTCCCGAAGTACAAGGCTGTGTTGCGGCATTGACTACAGGTAGCTCTCTCTCTCTCTCGTAGCCCTTTCACGGAGCTCCCGCAGCTCTTCGTTCAATAAACTGTCTGTATACTTACAAAGTTCTCAATGCTTCGGTTAACATGTTGGGACTCTCATTATGCTACCATTGAAGTTTGGTGATATTTTGAGCCTTTTTAGTGGTATAAATAGCGATTTTTTTTTGCGTTCCTTGTGCCCCGAATACTAGCGTTGTAAGCTAATCAGCGGCCCGCGCTAGCGTCTTTCAAGCTCCAAACTCATTCGATTAGCATGAAAACATGTCCCAGAGAGCGACAGAGTGGGTACACATCTGTTAATAACCCCTAGGTTCGTTTTGCGCAGGAATTGTCCTTTAATGAATTAAAAATAAAAAGAGAAAGAGAGCAGGAACCAAGGGGGTAAGCCTCCCTGCACAACGCGCACCTCCTATGGCGCCATTTTGATGCTAACAAGCACTCACCCGCCGTTAGAATTCCATTGACTGCCATTCATTTTGACGTCACTTTGACAGCTAATAACTTTACATCTGAAGCATTTAAAGACTTTATTTGTCCATTGTTTATTTCTAAAAAAAAAACGACAATGTATAAAAGGCTCCATTACCTTGTACCTCACGTTATGGCCCCGTAGCAGACGTTTTTGTAAAAATAGGCTAACGATTGTGTCATAACCACACGACTCGCATAGTAGAGGAATTACCGTATAGTACAGGAGAAGCTCGCAGGCAGTTTCAACTTACATTAGCTGTTTAAGTTTAATTACTAATGTTAACTAGCATTTTAGTTAGCAATAATTAGCCTGTGCCTATGTTATCTCCTTACATATACCTACGCTCTCCGTCTCTGCAAGATTGGGAATGATTGAGATTTCTCTTGGCACAGCTACCAGAAGACTTACAACTTTCAGACAGGTTGCTCACGTCACATCTACGTCTACGTCCGCAAGCTCAGTTGGAGGCTGCGCAGTAACACTCAGCCATCACCGGAAAAGTGCTTCTAATAGACTTCACTGGTCTCCGTCCAGAGCAACGGGATCTGTTGGTCCATTTCTTTTACCGTCTATGGTCAGAACCGGTCTGAAACAGAGCCCAGAATAAATCTAATCAATCCAAAATCACATAACAAGCAGCCACCATTGAAAAGAGTAGCAAAACGTAATTTCCACCTGCAATTTCCAGGTCACACACTCCCTTTTTTTCTCTTGTGATAAGTACAACGCAGCACATGATCTGAGCTAATCATATGACTGCTCGGATCCACTCGGATATTAGACATATTGGCACAGACCCACGCAACAGAATGGAAGACCCGATTAGACTGAATTGCGGAGAAGTACACAGAGCATTGCTAATCTATTAACACAGCTCATGACGTGTCGATCACGTGTAATTCATTTTAAGATAGTATTAGATAGTGTTATGTGGTATATTTGAAATGTAAGGACCTTTTAAGCACTTTGTTAAAAAAGAGGCCATTTTCAAGGTATTCCAGTACTTTTCCTCAAAATTCAAGCACCTTGTGTGAACTGTTATTTGACGCCGGTAGAAATCCACATGTATCAGACTAGGGGTGTGCAATTATTGTAAATAATAATAGCAATAGCGATTTTGGCTGCTAATGATCCCAAAAACAGAGTAATCAAGAAAAACAATTATTTTGCACATTACGTTTGGAAGTAAACTCTTATTTTGTCTTGTGTTCTGAATGAAAAAAAAAAGTTTTGTAAAGTTTTACAGTTGAAGGTGTTTTCACTGTTGTTTTAACTGTTAACTTTTTTAAATTCAATACTTGCAATATTTTTACAAAAGACAATGAATTGTGTTAAATAATCATGATTTCAACATCAAAATAATTGTGATGATGTTTTTTTCTATAATCGAGCAGCCCTGTATCATAAAGACAGAAGAACTAGTTAAGTTTGACAATTTGAGTAATGTGATTAACTCACTTTTTCTTTTCTTTAAAGCTTTAGTGCGTAACTTTTTATATTAATTATATTAATGAACATCTGTTACATTCAAGCCATTGCCAAATGAGTTGCTACAAAGCTAATTAAGATTATCAGCTCCACACAACTCTGTATTTCTCAGTATGGCTATGTTCAGAAGATTGTGTTGTCCGGTGACTTTCCCACGCAGAAATTCGAGTGAAGAACATTACCTCTTCTGAAGAGCCCGTCATTTTTTTTTAATCCTCCGTGTCCTCCTTGCATACTAGGGGTGCACGATTCAGAAAATGTCACGATTCGATATCGATTTTTAGGCTCAAGATTCGATTCAAAATCGATTTGATTCAAAAACGATTCTCGATTCTCTCGGGGCTCGGGTCGGGCTCGGTTACTGCTCTGTCGGGCGCGGGCCAGGTTAGGGTTAGGGTTAAAAGCGGCCCAATCCCCATTCTAGTGGACGTGCCAACAGTGTTGTCATTACTTAGAATTCCTCATGTGGGAGACAGAAACTACGCACTATAGCTTTAAGAGTTGACACTGGGAAATTGGTGTATTCTGATGCAATGATGTTTCAGTCATTCACCACCAATCTGCTTCTGTTCAGCAACCAGTGCAGATAAATCACCTCAAGATCCGGGTCAGACTTTGGTGTGCAACAGGGTCATTCGAGAATGAGCAATTGACCAGCTAACGTGATGTGCTCTCCATTGTTCAATTTTGAAGTTTTAAGCTACTGAGAACAAATGATTTTCAAACCCTGTTCTTAGTAGTAACATATCTTATAATATATAATATAACTTGACACAACCACACCTTTAGATTAGATTAGAGCAAAGGGGGAAAAATACTCATGAAAGACCATACCAGTAGGAGGTCTTCTATCTACTATTAAAATGAAAAACTCCTGGCTGTACAGATCAGAAAATCAAATATGCAAGTCCAATCAGCAGCATATGTTCTCAACGGATCATTTTGAACAAAGACATTTGTTCAGACTGAGTACAAAGACATGCTGCCCTACAATCCACAAAAATGATAAATCAAATTATATATCTTACAAAGGATTTCTGATACTTTAGAGAACTGCCTATTTCTGAAGAGCCTATCGTGGAACATCTTTTATAACCCCAATCAAACCTTTAATTTTAATAGTAGATAAAAACTCCTATTCTCTTCATGGGTGCATCAAACATGGCAGTGCTTCAATCAGGAATTAAAATAAAGTTAAATTGTAATATAATCAGGCAATTGAAGCCCAGTCTTTGTATTCACATTGTATCCAACCCCCAGTCTTCTCTCCATACTTAAATCCCTTTACTGTGCACTGTTAAATTAAATGGATTTACTGAATTAAACTGATTTTCTTTGAAATAGCTTTTTACAAAGAGAAAGCTGATAATACTTAGGCTGTAAACTTTTTTGTCCACAAGATGGTGGTATATCCTAAGATGGGATCTGACAATTCTCTGCTAAACTGACTGAACTGCTGAATAAACAGAGAAACAGGTTGGGAACTGGAGGGTTGCAGGTTCAAGTCCCCATACGGACCAAAGTATGGTGGTGGACTGGTAGCTGGAGAGGTGCCAGTTCACCTTCTGGGCACTGCCAATGTGCTCTTGAGCAAGGCATCAAACCCCCAACTGCTCGGGGCGCCTTTCCATGGGCAGCCCCCTCACTCTGACATCTCTCCATTAGTGCATGTATAGGTACTGAGCATGTGTGTGTGTGTGTAATTCAGGCCTGTGTGTAATGTGTGTAATAACGACAGAGTGAAAACATTGTAATTTCCTCTTGCGGGACTAATAAAGTATATATTATTATTATTATTATTATTATTATTATTATTATTATAGCCGATAAAGCTGTTAAAAGTGGAAACAACAAATCAAGGTCATAGAACACAGAGCTAGACACTGTCCTCGATACCATGCAGTGTTTCCCACAGGTTGAGAATTTACTTGTGGTGGAAGTTGGCGCAGGATGTGATGGCACTAGGTTTATGAACTATTTATTGAAAACAATAACTAGGCTACATAACATTAACAGATCATTTTGAAATAAATAACTACATATTAAACATATCATACTAAAAGATGATAAAGATACAGATGAAGTCAAATTAATAAAATCTCGGGTTTTATTCGGGCTCTAGTCCATAAATACAGTCAATGGATACAGGCACGGAGAACGAGAACTGAACAGTTAGCAACGATTAACTCCGTTAGCGGTTAGCTCCATTATAAAGATATGGAGTGGAGGACACTGCCGTGGATAAATGACGTTCAGGGAGCTTTCACAGCGGTGTGGCCGGGGCATTTCTACAGTTTGTTTATACAGTTAATCCCACCAGCAGCATTCTACTCTTTGCTACTACTAACGGCAATAGCCTCTGAGCCTGATGCTGCACGCGGCGCAAGACATCACGAGGGGCTGGAGGTCGCTGGTCTGTGTGCACTGTAAAAAAATACATTGTTGATTGGAAAAAAATTGAATTCGGATGTTATCTACCTGGGCGGGTCTCAATCTACCTGGGCGGTGCGCCCAAGTAGAACCTATGTATGGGAAACACTGCCATGTGTTTAGCTTTTTCTTGCCAGGTCTTTTGATATATCTTTTTATTTCAGACCTCCCTTCCCATCTTAGCTCCTCCTTGTCAAGGAGCAAAATCTGCAGCATTGCAGACTTGCTTAAATAAAGTGGGCAGAGAGGGTTTAAAATGTTTTGAACGGCTTTAAGCAATTGAGCATTTCACAGTTGTACAACTTTAAGCCTGCATGGTTTTAAACTGGGTTTGAACGGTTGTAAGACTACAGAGCTGGTTACGTGATGGTTAAAATTACAGTGAATTGAAACATAACACTACATATTAAATTTGGGTTTTATTACCTTGAATGATAGGCTTTGGCTGCTGTGAGTTATTTAAATTAGTTTGTTTTTCAGGCACTTGCATATAATTAGCCAAGCTAATACGGCACCGGTGCCTTAACGACCGGTATGTACCGGACCGAATAGCAACACTGATTTCGGTGCCTCATTTCGGAGGCAACAGTTAGAAGCAACATTAGCATCGCTGCATGTGACGCGAGTTAACATTACACTTGGCAGCTGGGAACGTTAGCCTACCGTTAGCTATCAGCTGGATTAAACACAGTTAAAATGCTTACAGCTAAACGGTGTAAAGGATGTAGGTGTAGAGGATTCCAACAGCGGGACGTCAAATAGTCTGCATCTGCCTTTGTCAGAAAAACAACACAGACAGTATGTCCTCGTGGTGCATTCAAAGTTATTGTAAAATACCTTTTTCCCTTCTAGTGGTTGTTTTTGTCGTTTACCAGCAATTTACTGGTGAAATAAGATGTTATAAGTTATTACATTATTAATAAATCATTTAATTTTGACCATATGGCCTTAGCAATAAACAAGCCATTCTTAAATGTTGCGGACTGTCGTTTTGTGCTCCTTTTATATATATATATATATAAATCTTTTTAAAAGTATCGGTTCAGGCACTGGCACTGTTTTAAAAGTATCATTTTAGTAGGGGATGGAAAAATAATCAATTCTTAGATGCATTCTCTCTAGAACGATTCGATAAGGTGACTTTCACAAGCATGTTTAAGGCTTAAGCATGGAATGACTACAAACAAAAACCTCAGTAGACAAAACATTTAATTAAAATTTGTGTGTGACAAATACTGTCTATGTCAAAATCTAAGCTTTGTCTAGCTGCTTTGTCTAGGAAGTGATTAGCAAACTGAGTAGCAAACTCAGATTGATATGTATATTTTTAAAAATCACGCATGGAAATGTACATAAAAAAATTGTTGCATCAAGATGCATCTATAAATCGGTTTAGAATCAAATCGTTGGCCTCTGAATCGGAATTGAATCGTGAGGTGCCAAGAGATTCCCACCCCTACATTTTAGCACAGGTATCGGAAAAAATCCTTAAGATACCCAACCCTAGCCAGGAGTCAGTAATCAAAGCTTTTAGAAAAAGTGTGTTTACAAGTCAGAAACGGATAGGCAACTTTGATATGACATGAACTCGACATCAGCATACAAAGAATGAATGTAATTTACGGCGCTTCTGTTTTTAAAGATCCTCTATCTCACCATCATCTGCAATTTAAATTAGAG
This sequence comes from Sander lucioperca, assembly GCF_008315115.2. NCBI lineage: Eukaryota > Metazoa > Chordata > Actinopteri > Perciformes > Percidae > Sander > Sander lucioperca. The sequence goes on along the minus strand of NC_050179.1, from coordinate 22,402,056 downwards.
CTGGACACATATATCGGGTGGCGGATAATATCAGCTGATATTGCCCTATTACAGACATAAGTATCTTGCGGTATCGCCATGTTTTTCGATATGCGCTGATATTAAAACCATATTTACAAAACACTATGCAGAAAACAATGCTAGCGGGGACAGAAATTGTGTCATATAGCTTTTTATTTTATTTTTATTTAATCTTTTTTTAAATGGTCAGCAACTGACTGATACTGAAGTTGATGTTTATTTGGCCATTTCATTTATTCTTTGTTCTCTCTGTGTTCATTTATAGAATTGGTTGACAATGTAACAATTGTACATATAATGTATAATATTGTTAAATATTCTTTAATAAATATATTTGTTTAGGAAATCAGCCTTCTGAGTACTTTTGCATACAGTAGTCATATCGATGCAAAATTGGTACACAATCTAAACATTTTCCTGCATAGCTCCTCTTAACCAACAAGAGCAAAGGTCTAATTAGTCAGAATAACTGTGGGTGTACAGGTCTTTTGTTCCCTACAAACACACTCCCCAAATGAAATCCATACTCAAGTCAGCGGAAATAATTACCTACTTTCTTCAGCAGTACTTAGAAAAGATTCAGTATTGCAGTGTACACAAAATCCCTGTTTGTGTAGGTCCCTTGTAATCCCTTTCATTGAGTACACACACCCCATGGATGCATAAGGTTAAGGTTTACAAAGGTAACATTCCCAGGGTGAATGTGGTAAATCATAATATGTAGCCATAACCCCCTGAGGTCATATTTTAAGATATTTAAGATGTAAACATTTGTTTAAGCAGTAGATGTTAACAGACAATAGATGGTGCACAACTTAAATTTTCCTTCTTAATCAGGTAAATGGAGGGACACAGCAATGAGATGCTGGTATTTAACATTTCAGGCAAGGCTAGTCCTCTAATGGCTCAGCATTTATGTAAATTCACAGGAAACGGGCAGAAGCCCTGAGTTAGGAGTGAGTGGCTAATTAGGGCCTTGCTGCTAACAGTGGTTGGCTAGCCATGTTAATGGAATTGTGTTTGTATGTCAGCACAGTGTTTAGTGCGCTTATGTGTGTGTGTGTGTGTGTGTGTGTGTGTGTGTGTGTGTGTGTGTGTGTGATTTTGTGTACACTGCAACAGAGAGAGAGAGGAAGCAAACTTACTGTAAGCATATATGGGTTGATGTGTGTTTCTTGTGTGTGCAAAAATGAGGGCATGTTTGTTTGTCTGTGCATGTGTTTGCACTTATGTGTTTGTGCGTGACTATTGGTATTGCGGATGTGCATCTATAGCTGCTTTCCGACCGGAGGGATTTTTGCAGTTCGTAGAACATAAAATTCCTAGAACCCTTTTTTTCTCGTGTTCCGACTGGACCAATTTGGGGATTTTTAAGTCCCTATGGCCGCAGTTCCTGTAACTCTTTCAGCTCCTACTTCAGGGCAGGGGCTTTTCTCTTTTCCCTTTTCAGCAAAGGAACCTAGGTCAACGAGGGTCGGGTTTCCGGTACAGACAGACCAACAACGGGACAATTTTAACAGATTTCGTCAACGTTTTAGGCGAGAAATTAAATTAAAATTAAACTGTTTAGATTTCGAACATAGGCAGTCTTGCGTAAATTGATGCCGAATTGACAATTTGCTTCAAAGTTTTCGGAGTTGAGAAGCTCCATCAAGTGAGGCGACAGCCAGCAAGCGCCAGCCTGGTCTCTGAGCATGACTGGCCTGCCGGCCAGTCATGCTCAGAGACCCCGCTGTAAGCTGGAGGTCTCTCAGACCGGTCTCGTAAATAAGAGGCTTTTATTTCGCCGTTGACGGTTCGTTTGTTTAAATATCACAACACATGTCCATCATAAGATTAACGGGAACCTGTGGTTAACTGTCTTTTCGGAGCTAAACTCCACAAGCGTATCCTGCAGCTGGCCGGCCGTCACACACACACACACACACACACACACACACACACACACACACACAGTCACACACACACACACACACACACGTCCACAGCGCAGCAGGCAGAGGCGGGGGAGAGAGAGATACCCGTTTCTCTTCGGGAGACTTGTTTAAATTATGACAAATATGCTATATACATTAGATTTAGTATTCAGTTCATACTTTTTTTGGTGTATTTGTTTTCTGATTTTAACGCTATAAAGAACGTTGCCGTGCTTGCATCACTCCCTTACCCCTCCTATAGTCCCTATGGCCACTTGGCCAGTGCGAATGCAATTGGAAAAAAACGGTTTTGGGGGGGAGTCGTTAGTAGATCTGTTTAGAAGTGGACTTTTCCTATAACTACGTTCCTGTAACTTGTACTTGATCGGAAAGCAGCTTATGTGTGTGTGTATTCCCCTTAATCTCTGGCTTTCCGTTAGTCCACTTATTATTCTCTTTCTCACACACACACACACACACACACACACACACACACACACACACACACAAACACTTAATTACACTGAGAATCTGTAGTTGTATTCTCAATGCTAATGGTAAGCCTGAAAACCATCAGAGGAAGGTGAACTCTCACAAAAACCCACACTCCCTCACTTAGTTAGTGCTTTCGACATGTTACCTCCATCTAGTAAATTAGGTAACTCTCTTTTCTGTTATCTGTCACGGTTTTGCAAATTCCTGGTGTTTCACGTTTAGGCACATCAAACTCTCAATCGCTGCATCTCTTTCTAACACAAACTCTATACTGATGCAAGCACATTGTCAAAATCCATTTAACCCCACCACTGACACACACACACGTACTTCCTGACTCCTGACCTATGGTTGTACTGTGTGTGTGTGTGTGTGTGTGTGTGTGTGTGCGTGTGCAAGCACTGGTCAACACAAATGGCCTCAGGCCTCAGTGAGTTTGACTGACCCAGTTTATATTGATGTTTTAGGCATTTAGCAAACATTAGTTCACTCTGGACTTGAATGGAGCAGTTTAGAGAATATTTAAATTCCTCGAACATCTACATTAGAAGCCATTGTATTAAAACAACCATGATAAGAAAAGATTGGACGAGGATGACTACTGTACTGCGCTGTGAGAAATAGTCAGCTATACAGTATTTAGTTAATTAAATATCTTTTTTAGTTTTCGTTTTCTTTGCTTGTAACATTGTTTTTACATCTCAAAATGAAAATTAAAGTCACATTTTCAAGTGGCAACAGGGATTGCGGTAAGTACCCGTACTTGTAATGATGATGGGCTATTGCTGGACATGAGTACGGTCTTTGTATTGCAAGCTGGATACGTTGTGGCAGTCATGTCTTTCTGGAAATATGTTCAGGTGGCCATCTGCGGTTAAAAACAATAAAAAAGCATTTCCCTGTGGACTGCCATCATAGACCTTGGGACCTCAGCGTCAGCCCTTGCAACACAGTACATCATAGTTTCATTTGATTTTCTTTTACCCATGATATCCACCAAGACTCTCGTCCAATGTCATATTCACAAACCTTAATCTGTGACCTCTAATGCTTCAAACATTCTAAGCCTTTGGGCCTTCCCTTGTGCCTGGACTAGATGTATGTATGTGGGAAATGGTATTTAAATGATGTTTTAAGGGCAGCTAAAAGCAGGATCCAAAATAAACTTTTTATTTAATCTTTATCTAGACATACAGAGTTAACCACACAACAAATTTGTTAAATTACGTTTTTTAACTTCTGGAGCAGAACCCAGAAGTTCCAATTTAACTTTGGCTCCCTACAAAAGAGATGCTTGCAAAACTGTTGCAGCTAATATTTCTATGTTCGATAAGCCAGACATATTTTCCATCTTACTCTGTTGCTGAGTCTTTGGGCCTGCCTAGGTTTCACTGCAGTTGGAACAGGACAATGTTGACCTCCATATCTTCTTTAATACCGTTTCCTGTCATGTCACTTCTTTCATAATGAGCTTGAGAGCAAAAACCTGACATCACACCCTGTCCCTTTCATCACTGCACATGTAGAGCTCTTTTCACCCTTCTCAGTTTTTGTTTTGCTCTTAAGTACACTGCACCGAGCAAGGCACATCGTCAATGCCTACCCTCTAACGTTTCATTGGCTTCTACACAACTATGCATAACTGATAAAAAATAATATTGAAAAAAAAAAGGAATATTGCTGTCTCAGGGTTCTTTAATTCATTCTGCACAGCACTGGAATTATTCTGTATAATGCATTGCTTCCTCTTCTGTACATTACTCCTTCTGCTCGTATCATTTTTAGCTGAAAATCCTTCCTTGTTCTTTATTCACTCTCAGTCTGTCTATCTTTTACCCTCCCTCCATTTCCATCCACTGCATTCAATAAACAGACTCCACTTTACTATTATGTAAAGCTAGTTGTTTATATAAACCCATCTTTATATTCCTCCCTTCTCCTCCCTTTCTCTTTTTCACTCTCTGTCGAAGCCAATTTTTCCTGAATGGGTATATTTCCTTCGATGACGGCATGCTACCCTTTCGCTCAGGCTCTCTAGTCTTTTCTCTCCTTCCCCCCTCTTTCATCCAGCTGCTATTTTCCTGAATGAGCAGTGAAACCATCCCATGACCTCACCATTGGTTCAGCTGTGCCCCTCCCCCCCAAATTTGAAAGATGGAGCAAGAATGATGATAATTGCTGTTGCCATGTTATAAGGCATCCAGAAACATCCGGTCCTCTGCAGACAATCATGCATGTTCACACACACGAACACTCACAGGCATGCGCTAAATCACTGCGCTTCAGGACTACAGCACTTAATCTGCATGGCAACAGCCCCCACGCTGCTGTAATGCTGAGCTGATGGGTGTAAGAAAAGAAATGAAAGAAAAGCATGAGAGGAAGAAAAAAAGGAAATGTCAGAAGAGAGAGCGCAAGACAGAAAAGCTAAAAAATGACAAACGGAGACACAGATCACAGAGCGAGAAAGAGACCCAGAGATAGTGGTTGTGAAGGCAGCGGGGAGAAAGAGACAAGATTTAGAATGGCTGCTTATTCATTCATAAATGCCTGAATGAATTCCTCTTCATTCAGATCGCCTGTCAGCCCAGTGGACAGCCATGATCACCCTATTATGTAAGAAAGAGAGGGGGAGGGGCAACAGGAGGTGAGGTCAGGTGAGGTGGGGTGGAGATGAAGGAAAAATGGAGAAAGAAAACGATACAAGCAGCAACACAGCAGGCTGCACTAATCCCATATTTTTACTGCTGAACTGATCACCTTAGCATCACTATCAAGATGTGATTCTTGTAGTTTGATGATGATGATGATGGTAATTTGTGATGTCACAATGGTTACAACGCTGCAGAGGGAAAGTAGTGCATACAGCATAGATGCTGTTGTTGTAATGGTTGGGCACTATGTTTCTAAAACAAAAAGGAGAAAAATAACCATGACTTCATCCATTGGATTAGCTGAAACAAAGAGGATGTGTCCTGTCCTGTATGTATTATTATTCATTTGACTAACGGTATTTTCCCGGGACAAAAAGCACAAAGGAATGGGGAGAGGCATTACGATGTCTTTCATGAATTTATCACGAATGTGATGGCCGATGACATCATCTATAGGACCAACCCTATAATAGGGATTCAGAATGCTGATTCAAACGTGAAAGATGTTTGAATACTAGCCTCAGCTAGCCTGATAATCAGGCTTTGTCAGATAATAACTCTGCTGTTTTCAGTCAACAGACTTTGTCTAGACAGCATAACAGGCTGACCTGGCTATTGTTTGCAAGATAGTTAACTTCTTAGCATAGATACTGCTGTCCTATTCACATCTAGAGTTGGCTATTTTCTGATCTCTTTTCTTAAAATAAACTGGCATTGAACTCACGATCTGTTGCAAAAACTTAAGAAAAGATAAGTAGTTTGGGGCAGGAAAAGGAATGCAATAACACGTAAAGACCCTGACACACCAACCCGATTATCGGCCATCGGACAGTCTGGCGAGGTCAGTGACTCGAGTCTGTTCGGTGTGTTCCGTGCCTTCGTCAGTCGGAGGAGCCGTCGGCCTTTATTTGGGCCGATTTGACATGTTGAATCGGAAGGCGGGCAATCAGACTCAATGGCCAATCTGATTGGTGGAGCGCTAACCCCGAAATGACGAGCGGGATGAGCCTGACTAACGCCTCTCAAAATCTGACGAAAATCTTTTAAACTGACCTTTGTCGATCTGAAATGAAGACAGATTCAGCAACTGTATGGCCTATTTCTCGCTTAAAATATTTTCAGAAACACGTTTCGGTGAACTATTTTCGTAAAATACGAGATTGCATTCCGAGCCGCCATTATGAAATTTGGGAGAAGCCAGACCCACGTGACGTGTTCATCCAATCAGCTGCCGGTTTAAATTTTTTGGACGACAATACAGATTAGCGCCGCCTGCTGTTATGGAGACGTATTACATCTCGCGCCGGCGAGTCGGCGTCGATTCGGTGTGTTCCAAGGCACTTTTTTGACCAACTCAGGGAGGCAGTCAGTCCGACTGCCATTTCTGCCGAAGGTCGGCCGTCAGGTTGGTGTGTCAGAGCCTTTAGATAGCTAGCAAAGGTTAGCAAGCAAGCAGGGCCAGGCTGTCTTCATCAAACTGTCTGCTAACACTTATGATTAACTCCTGTCTTAAAGCTATGGTGCGTAGTTTCTGTCTCCCCCATGAGGAATTCTAAGTAATGACAACAAAATTGCCGGCGCGTCCACATGATACAAGCCTTCCGTGATCACGCACCACCCCCCACCCCTCCTTCACTCAGTTGCTAGTAGCCAAGGAGGACAAGAAGAGGTGATTATCTTTACTTGAGGTCCTGCGCAGGAAAGTCAATGGACGACACAACCTTCTGAACATAGCCATACTGAGAAATACAGAGAGAGTCATAATTAACTTTGTAACAACTCATTTGGCAATGGCTTGAATGTAACGGACGTTCATTAATATCAAATATTAAACTAAACTAATCAAGCAAATTTTAGAGGTGGCCCAGTTGCATGCAAAGACATGGAAAGACATGAGATGATGTAAGATGTGTGCGAACATGCGTCTGTCTGCAAAACCTAACCCTGAGGCTGTTTGACTCTAAAATATGAATGTATCAAATAATAAAGCACAATAAACTGGAAAACTGTACAGTTAATGGTACATAGGCTTAAAAACTATCCAGTTGTCACTTTTGTGCAAATACAAATGCAGCCAGGGAAAAAACCTAACCCTTAGACCTTAAAACCCTTAAAACAATTGACTCATGTACATGTTGAATTTGTAATTAAAAGCACTGATTATACTGTTGACATAGCTAACGCATCGTCTGAATTCGACGCACGTTGATAATGTCACCAATTTTAGTTAGTCCCACCCACAAAGGCTTGGATTGGCTCAGTTTCTGCAGCCAGGGGAAAAAAGGCCATTCATGGAGATGGTGATTCAGAGGTCTGGTACCAGGCAACTGGCAGCTACAAAAGCATAGCAACAGAGAAGGAAATGTGCAAGAGGAAAAAACTAACAGTGTATTTTTAAATGTACATTTTCAGTGTCAGCAGGGCTTGACATTAACTTTTTGAGGCACTTGTTGTTGGACAAGATTTCCCCTTCAACAAGAAAAAAGGATCTCCAGACTCCATAATACAAAGTAATACTCTGTGCAGTGTATCACCAGAGGTAGTGGTGACTGTTTATCAGTGTTTTTTGCACCCAACGGCTCCTTCCAGGCAGCCTCTGAAGCTGGACTTTTTTCTACAATATCACTTTCTACCCGGCAGAGGCTGATTCGCCAAGGGATCCTTTAAAAGGTGTAGCTACTTTACAGTTGAATATTAGCTGATATTTAACTACGTATATTTAACCGATAATGTTGGGTTGCCCCCAGCAGACACCGCAGAATATTACTCCTTCTTCATAACGCACCCAGTCGAATTCATCTCTCCAGCTGTTCACAAATTTTCTTTCCCTTTTAAACTCGTATGATGCTGGTGTTGTAATGTTAATTGTTCTTGGTGCTTTCCCTGGCACTTGGCCGGGCTGCGGAGCCTGAAGAAACATCACTCTCCACTCCAGCCTCCACCACTGTTTTTCTGAGGGAGGTAAAAATGTATGTTTAAACTGCGGAGGATACCACAGCGACTGCCTTCACCATAGGTAACGTTAGCTTCAAATACTCCAGTCTGTCTCCAAACACTGGACTATTTCTCCTTGCTAGCACAAGTTGGTTTGGCTACTCCAAGCAAACTAACTCTGCTGCAGCACGGTCACCTCACCGCCCTCATCAGCTTATTCTAGCTAACCCGACAGGCTAGCCTCTCCGACCGGGGCCCCGTTCTCGCTGCCCATGCACCCGAGCCCGATCTCGGTGTGGCTGTTGAGAACAACCCTGAGCACGAAACGGAGATTCAACACTGGGGCTCCACCTTGGACATACTAAACCCGCTAGCCGACGAACCCCTCTTGTTGGACTACGACAAGGTGGATGAGTTGGTTGGCAAGAAGTTTCTGGTGTCGGACAAGTATTCCTCTTTCGTTTCCTCTGCCCAACCGGTCGGCTCTCCATGTTTTTTTCACCGAGGGTGAGGCTGCCCAGTCGCAGCCTAGCGTTGACATGCACGACGTGTGTAAACACGCGGTGGAGAGGCGGAAAATCCAGTGGCCGGTGGTCGCAGCAGAGGCTCCACTACCTCTACGATGGGAAGAAATTGCTTCAGGCGAAGCGAGCCGCGAGACAACTTCTCCTGGTGTTCTCTGAGCTTCTAGAGGTAGTCAGAGGCGTTTGGAGCGGACATCTCCAACACGCACACATCAACTACCTGGAGCTGCTAGCGATGTCTGACGCTGAATCATTTTCTGCCGTTTCTCCACAGGCACCATGTGCTGGGAGAGAACGGACAAAACAACTGCAGTGGCTCATATCAACCATCAGGGAGGTCTCCGTTCCCGACAGTTACACACACTAGCGTGCAAACTGATACTGTGGAGCGATGTTCATCTCCTTCAGTGAGAGCGACACACATCCCAGAGGTTAAGAATTTAACGCACATTGTACTTCTTCTCCCTGCACGATCAGAGCGTGCCGCTAGGAGTGGACGCGCTGGCGCACGAGTGGACGCGTGTCCTTCTGTATTTATTTCTTCCGCTGGCCATAATTATTCCGATGCTGTTCAGGGTGCGGGGGACCGTCTCTCCCTGCTCACCTAGCTGCTAGCAGTGCTAACCTAGGTAATGTGCAACTCCCAACAAAGATAGCTAAAAACAGAGAGCTCAACACACAGGGTGAAAAGAGGAGCTGCAGCAATGTACAGTACAACAAAAATATGGTGTTTTTTGAAAATTAAACCATGTAAACCTATTCTGGTACAACCTCTAAATACAATTATGAACCTGAAAATGAGCATAATAAAAGCACTAGGTGTTCGGACTGGTAAGTTAATGTACCTAAAATAAAATGTATCAGCTGATATATAGACGTGTCTTTCGCATTGTAAAGTCTACGGGGAAAGTCTTTCTGGGCCAGAGGGTTGCTAGTTGTTGCAATTCCACCGTTGGCTGCTAAGCTCATGGTTGCTTCAAAGCCTGGCAGTGTTCCTGGGGGCTTAAACGTCTGGTATACTCGCCGTTCCCGAACTGTCGCGCAACAGTGTGACGTCATGGGAGCGCCTATTTGGGAGCGTAACTATTTATACTCGCACGTGGTGGTCGTGACACTAGCTGCAGTCTTCTCCTGAACAGAGGTGGCGCTAATGAGGAAAGGCTACCGACTTTGCTATTTCTATGGACTAGAAGAAGAAAAAGGTAAAGGTAAACAATGGCAGAACTGGCAGCAGCATTGACGAAGAGAAGCACTTTGAATACTTCAGAATCTCTGCACGATGATTGGATGACCTACTTCGTCGGATCAAGCCTTTCATTCGCCATAAAATAACTCATCTTAACCCAGTAAGTTTACAAGAGAGACTTGCAGTCACTCTGAGAGTCCTGGCATGCGGTTGCCCTCGAACTCGTCCACGCTTCCTGTTTCCACTTTGTTGCACACCGCTGAAAAAAATAGAGTGGTGCACGACCTCTGGTCGAGCACTTTAAATCCTGGCGCACCAGCGAGATCTACGTTATTTTGACATCACATTGTCGCGCGACAGGTCGGGAACTGCGACTGTAAAGAGGCCCTTTGTCATGACGAGGATGGAAAAATTCATTTGTCAAATGTGAAACTATTCCTTTAAAATAAATACTTTGCATACAAGTTGTATTCAGTTTCTTAATGCCCTTTAATTAAAATAAGTTTTTATAATGCATTTCACACAAGTTAAAATGCTTCACAAAGAAACCAAATCGAGTAAATGGACACTACAGAGGAAGTGTTTGTGTGCAACAGACCACATCCCTGAGTTCTGAGAGTTCAGTCCCTGTCCCACATGAGCAGAAAGCACGGTGTAAAGACCAATTTAGAAATGGGCCATCACACGGTAACACATGACTGTGGGGGAGTGTTATCTATTGGGAATGAGGCCTGTAAATAAATGTAGAAATGTGTGTGCGTGTATGTCCGTGCATATACAGTATTAAGTATGTAGAAAGAAGTCATTGTTTTTGGAAATGATGGACAGCAATATTTTTCAAACTATTATATTATCTCTGCAGGCTAATACAATAAAAATAAATGACATAAACATGTAAATAACTAAATAAAATAAATAGGAAGAAGTTGGCCCTTTTTGGGCTAGAAACGGCCCTGCTGCTAGACAAGATGCAGCTGTCACAGGGAGATGCGCAGCATGTTGCCAAGGAATAAAAGCGATGGAGAGATGTCTTATCCCCAATAGGGGATGAAGAGGAGTAAGTAAGTAACGTTAAGTGGTAACGTCAGTGACATGATTGAGCTGTTGCGGAGTTTTGACTCGTACGAACATAACGCTTAGTCAGCTCGCTCACTGTAAATGCAAACGTCGGCTTCTGGCTCGTTAACTGTTAATTGTAATGTTACAGTTTACATTAAACAGGCTAATGGTAGCTAACTGGTAACGTTAACAAGCTAACAAACACTTCACAACAACGTTAACAAATAATAATGTCGCTAGCAAGCTTACCAACTTGGGTTTTCTGTGTTTTCCTGGTGTTTGCTAATGTAACTTTATGTAACGTTAAAAAAATGCAGCAGTAAGTTATCCCATATATATATATATATATATATATATATATATATATATATATATATATATATATATATATATATATATGCTACTCTTAACTTGCAGTCAGTTAACACTCGGTGTAGCGGAGCCTTTTTGATTAATTAACCGTGACATTATAAAGCTCGGTTAATAGTGAAATTGTTTAACCGCTGCATCCCTACTTGTAACAGTATCATAGTATCAAGTTTAAAAGCCTTATTCCTAAATCAAAAAAAAAAGTAAAAAACAATTTGTAATATAATCTCTGCACTCAAGGTCTGCAAAAAACTAAGATGAGACTTAAATTTCATAGTCAACCCTGACTTGATAGTTTAGTAAACTGAAAACTGATAATGAGCATAATATGGGACCTTTAAATGTCACCTAGATCCATATGACTTAACTATCAGTCATGTTTTCCATATCTGGTGGAATATCGGGGTGACTTTCATCAGAATGAGTGAGCCACCTTATTCGGATCTCTCATCTAATGTTTAATGCTTCTAATAAATTCATGGTTGTGATGCTCAGAGAGAAATGGCTCTCTCAGAAATAAAGTAGCTTTGATCAGTTTAGATGATGAATTTTTCTGTTAAGGGAACTGCCATTAATTCGGTCTGAATCTGCTGTTGGCCACAACTGATGAACCAGAGTAGCACTGTGTCACACTAGTCTGCATGGTAAACATGGCAGCCAGCTGTAATGTGTGTGTACCCATGTGTGTGTACCCACACACATTATGCAGCCCCTGGCCCAGACTGGTGCTGTTTACCAGCATTAGGAAGCTGAGCTGGCTGCAGATTGCTTTTGATGTGGTATGTCTCTGGCTTGGTAGTGTTCTGAAGGGATGAGGGCTGTGCTGCTGGCACAGGCAGGAGGTTTTCCTGTAAATCTAAAGGAAATATTTGCAGTGTATTCCTCTACTCATCTGATCGACTCCCTTATTCAAGCTAGTACATACTCTTGCTGTCCACTTAAATTGAAATTTTTTTACTCTTGCCTGCAGTGTAAGCTATTGAAAAAACACATGCAACTTAAAGGTCCCATGGCATGAAAATTTCACTTTGAGGTTTTTTTAACATTAATATAATTCCCCCAGCCTGCCTACGGTCCCCCAGTGGCTAGAAATGGCGACAGGTGTAAACCGAGCCCTGGGTATCCTCCTCTGCCTTTGAGAAATCCCCCTTATGACCTCATAAGGGGCAAGGTTACCTCCCCTTTCTCTGCTTTGCCCACCCAGAGAATCTGGCCCGCCCATGAGAAAGAGAGAGACATCATGGCCTGAAAACAAGTGAAGTAGCAGTTGGTCAAGGCCACACCCCCACCCTCCACCTTGTCCCCCCCCCTCCTCCTCAATAGCATTTAAAGCTACAGACACAGAAATGGCACATCCTAAGTAAAGCTCAGTGTGGGACTGGCTCTAGTGACTGTAATTCTGCACCAAGGCTGAATTTCGGGAAAGAGACTTCAGATACAGTATTAGGGGACCACTAAGGTCTATATAAAAGAGACTTCAGATACAGTATTAGGGGACCACTAAGGTCTATATAAAAGAGACTTCAGATACAGTATTAGGGGACCACTAAGGCCTATATAAAAGAGACTTCAGATACAGTATTAGGGGACCACTAAGGTCTATATAAAAGAGACTTCAGATACAGTATTAGGGGACCACTAAGGTCTATATAAAAGAGACTTCAGATACAGTATTAGGGACCACTAAGGTCTATATAAAAGAGACTTCAGATACAGTATTAGGGGACCACTAAGGCCTATATAAAAGAGACTTCAGATACAGTATTAGGGGACCACTAAGGTCTATATAAAAGAGACTTCAGATACAGTATTAGGGGACCACTAAGGTCTATATAAAAGAGACTTCAGATACAGTATTAGGGGACCACTAAGGCCTATAGAAAAGCATCCAAAAAGCAGCATGTCATAGGACCTTTAAAAATGAACTAACCCGATTGTCAATCAAAACTAAGCCACTCACCACATTTAAAGTGCCCATCTTATGAAAAAATCACTTTTTTCTGGGATTTGGGGTGTTATGTTGTGTCTCTGGTGCTTCCACACACATACAAACTTTGAAAAAAATCCACCCATGCTGTTTATAGTGAGGTGTGAAAGGTGAAAAGAGGATCTGCAGCAGTGAGAGAGAGCACTGCAGTACAACACAAATATGGTGTTTTTTGAAAATTAAACCATGTAAACCTATTCTGGTACAACCTTAAAATACAATTATGAACCTGAAAATGAGCATAATATGGCTGCTTTAAGTATTTCCAAATGCAAAACAAAAACAATCTTTAACAGCTCGGCTCAGTTCATAATAAAGTTTACTTTCCATCAGTACATTCCCATCTTTCAGAGTTGCACTTGCCTTGACAGACCCAGGGTCTAATTTGTGGTATATGGTTGACCACAGTAATACACACGCTCTTACCGCCTACTCAATTTCATGACCTTTCACTACATATCACATATACGGGTGAAGTGACAGGCGGGGTGAGAGGGCGAGAGGAATTCATTTCTTTCCCACACACATGCAGTACACTAAGCATGTTGGACTGATATCTGCCTCTCTCATTCGAGCATACAGACTTTTGAATGAATGAATAATTTAAAAAAACATTTGCGTTTCAGTTATACTACTTCTTTTTGACTTTTCTTACAGGCAACACAGCGTTTACTTCTTTTGTTACCTGTACCCAAGTCATGTCCTTTTTTTCCCCAATGTCTTGTCGAAGAAACAAAAACTGTGGTACTTTATTCATCAGGAATTAGTGAAGGTTTTTCTTAAACTTTTTTCCTTGTTCCATGTTGGCAGCAACAAGTAAGCCACCAGGGCTTTAAAAAGGAAGGCTGTGTAGTGTGTGGGAGTTATCATTGCTGATGGCACACAGCTGGGCATACGCGTTGCATATGTACTAGAGGTATGACAAGACTTCTCGTCAGGGTAAAAATTGTCTCGTGATATCGGTCACAGGTGCAGAGCAGCAGCTAGTCTGACCTGGTTGGCCTTATAACACATCTGGCTTTGAAGAGGAGTCTGGCTTGGACCTCTAAATTAGCACAGAAGATCCCCTGACTCCAAGTTGACTCTGAGTTCACTTTTGCAGAGCGGTAGTGGAGTTGCAATTTTAAAAAGCTGCCTGTAAAACCCAGCGTTAGAACTCTATCTCTCTCTCTCTCTCTCTCTCTCTCTCACTTGCGCCTGACACACACACACAGACACACACACACACGGACTGCAGCGTGCAATTCAGTGTGCCGGTGACTCGCGAGGTCGCTCTCTTTCGGTCTTTTTTTTTTAAAGAGTCAGAAGCAGAAAGCAAAACTGTACTTTTAATGATGAAGTGAAAAAAATTCCTGAGCCTGAAACTTTTTTTTGAGGGGGGGGGGGATGTAACAGTGTAATATTTCTATATGCACTCATTACAGTTAATGTGACTGGGAAAACAGTTAAAGTCATTCTTACATTACACAATAATAAAAGTCATAATTTTTAAGAAGTAAAAAGTTTTGGATCAATTTCTACTTCTTCCAACCATATGTTAAATTAAGAATCAATGTAGATTTACATATTGCAATAATATCATAATCCTACAATGAATCTTTGTGAAAACAACTTTCTAGATGTTGTCTTGTTACTTTGGCCAGGTCTTCATCAAAAAAGAGAATTAATACATTCATGATTTTCTCCATGTTGACATTAGTTGCTTCATGTACATTGTTTGCTTCAACATACATTATTAAAAATGTCGTATTGTTTAGCTTTTCATATAGCTAGACGTCTAAACTCTGGGACAAGGCCGTTATGTTTAAATACCTGCCATGCTGATTCCAAACAGACAGCTTTGTCTAGGCAGTTTGGGCTTCAGATCGCTTTTACACAGTCGCTTTGACAAATCGTGTTCCGCTATGAACGTGCACACACGCGTTGTTTGTATCACGGTCGGTCAGTGAAGGAGCAGTCGCAGTGGTAGCTGTCGTTGCCGGTAAACTTACTCATATTACAGAGTGCACGGACCGAAGCTTTGTGACTAGCAAGCACTGTCAAGTCAAACTGGAGAAAAACGGTTTAAATCCCAAGCGGCTGTTTGAAGCGGATGATTGGTAAAGTGGGCGGAAGTTTTGCCGCGATTGCAGATGATGGTTCATACTGCAAACCTGCATTTATGTGTAAAAATCAAAGCTGCAAGGATGAGAAGACTCCTGAGCATCATTTTTATCTGTGCCCCAATTATGAGAGGAGGAAAAGCAGTGTGGATCAGAGAAGAAGTAAATTTGGTCCAGAGGAAGATGAAAGCAGCAAGAAATATACAGTGGAGCAGGAGGAGTTTTTCAACAGACTTCCACCAGAGTTGGCCAAATAGTGCCGAAATGTGTTCTCCAACACTGCAAAAGATCAGCCGAGCCTCCTGAAGCAAGATGGATTGCAAGAGCACCCAGTGATAATGATGCTTTTGGAGGTTATAGCAAATGCTGGACAGAAAGTTGGAAAATTAATTGACTTGGCTTCAGATACTAACTACATAACTCAGAGTTGCAAATAGGCTGAACCTCAGGAGTGAAGACATCACTCTCATTGTCCATGGAGTTGGAGGGATGAAGGTCCATGTAGAGACAAGGTGCTACCTTCTAAAAATCCGAGTAAAGACTCCCAAGGGCACACTCAAGTCACACCAGTTGGTTTGTTATGGATTGGACAGCATTGTGGATGTCCACAAGCATGTGACACCACAGCAACTGAAAAAATTCTTTCCAGACATCCCACTTGAGGACCTTGTGAGACCAAAATAAATACATTTGCTCATAAGCCACAGGGAAGGTCAGCTAGCACCACAGAGGAAGAGAGCTGTTGAGAGACTCGTGTGGAACAGCAGCCAAAAGTGCAATGGTGTCAGTTTGAATGATCTGCTAATGAAAGGTCCAGACGTCCTCAACCAAATTCGCTCCGTCCTCCTCAGATTTAGAAGTGGAGTCCATGCTGCTCTGGGAGATATAAAGAAGATGTATAACTCAGTCTGGCTGGAGGACTGCAAAGTACACTTACACAGGTTCCTCTGGCGAGACTCCGACGATGAGGAGCTGGGAGAGTATGCTGTTACAAGAGTGAATATCGGTGACAAGCCTGCTGGTTGTATTGCACAGGTAGCGATGTGTGAGACTGCTAATCTTCCTCCCTTCATCCACCTCAAGGAAGAGCAGCGGGTACTCCAGGAGGACAGCTATGTTGATGACATTCTCACATCCCACAACAGCCTCGAACAGCTGGAAATCATCACCGCAAATGTGAAACGGATCCTGAAAGCTGGTGGGTTTGAACTTAAGCCTTGGGTCCTGTCGGGTCAAAGTGGGAGGAAGGTGAACAGTGGTGAAGGAGAGGAGAGTAGGATAAAGACAATGATCCAACCAAACCAAATGCATGATGATGATAACAAGGCACTTGGTCTGGGCTATATTGTTGAAGAAAACAAGCTCCACATCATGGTGGGAATCAATTTCTCCAAAAGGAAGAAAAAAATGCGGCTTGGTCAAGACCTTCTACAAGAGCAAATCAGAACCCAGACACCAAATCCCCTAACAAGAAGAGAGCTTCTCAGCCAAGTATCAGGGCTGTATGATCCAATCGGCCTGGTGGCTCCTGTAAAGCAAAAGGGAGTGATTCTGGTACGCAGAGCTTTCCAAGAAGCAAAAGAAGGAAGCTGTTCGGCCAGAGACACATGGGACACAGCACTCTCAGATGGACTCAGGAGGATGGAATTAAGCTCTTTGAAGAGTATGAACAACTGGGCAAAGTCAAGTTTACAAGGGCACTGACTCCATCATGCTCCACAACGAAACCTTTGGCAGTCACCTTTTCTGACGGAAGTGAGCATACCTATGGGGCAGTGATGTACCTAAGGTGGGAGTCAGACAGCGGCCCAATTTTAAGACTTGTGGAGTCTAAGGCCAAATTAACTCCGTTGGACCACAGAGAGCAGAAATGTATGGAGCAGTATTTGCCTCACGCTTGAGGAAGTATTTCGAGCTACACAGTCGAATCCAAGTGGAGAAGTGGTATCACCTCGTGGACCATCCTTGGTGCAACACAGAAGCAAAGCTTGGATCATAAAAGGAAGGAGGATTGCTCAAAAAGTCGTTGATCACTGCATAATCTGCAGGAAAGCAAAAGCAAAGAAATGTCAACAAGTAATGAGTGATCTTCCACCTGAGAGAACTGAACCTGCTGCTCCTTTCAAGTTAACAGTAGACCTCTTTGGACCCTATTACGTTAAAGATGAAGTCAAGAAGAGGGTAACACTCAAAGTCTGGGGAGTCGTCTTCTGCTGTATGGCCAGCAGAGCTATCCACACAGAGTTGGTCAACACCTTATCAAGTGAAGGGTTCCTGATGGCTTATCAAAGGTTCACAGCAATCCGTGGGCACCCCAGGAAGATCTGGTCTGATCCAGGCACCAATTTTATTGGTACAAAACCAGCCTTAGAGGAGCTCTATAGATTTCTGGACAGTATGGACAGGGAAGTTCTGGAGGAGAACACAGCTAAAAATGGGACAGATTGGATGTGGAAAATCCATCCAGCTGATTCTCCACACAGGAATGGCGGTGCGGAAGCTGCTGTGCGTGTTGTAAAGAGAGCGCTCCAAAACCTTGGAAAGAATCTTCACTTAGTTATAGTGAGTTTCAGACAGCTCTTTCCTCGGCGGCCAACCTGTCAAATGAACGTCCAGTTGACGCCAGAATACAAAGCCGTGAAGACTGCATCCAGTACATCACACCAAATACTCTTCTGCATCTCAGTGTGGAGATATCAAGACTTTCGACTTTTCCAGCTACCCCTACAAAAGACTTAGAGTGATGCAGTCAGAGGTAAACAAGTTCTGAAGGTCCTGGAGCCAACTTGCTGGTCCTAACTTGTTTGTAAGGAGCAAGTGGCACACTACTCAGAGGAACGTCGCTGTAGGAGACATTGTCTGGGTGAGTGACCAAAATGCTTTGAGGGGGCAGTTCAAGCTGGGCAGAGTCATCAGAACTAATCCAGACTACAAAGGCATTGTGAGAGGCGTCAATGTGCGGATCTTTCCAAGGTACTCCATCCCTTTTACAACAGGATTGAAAGGAAAGACAAAGAATTCCAATCAGGATAAGGAGAGAATCCAAGCAACCATTGTTCACAGGGATATTAGGCGGCTGGTTGTCTTACTTCCAGTGGAAGAACAGATGGTGAGTCAGGACAGAAATGCGTCAGGAGGACCAAATTCGATACTCAAAGTTTGACTGTAAAGCGGCGATCTCCCAAGTGATTCCATTGGGAGGTCGAATGAGAGGTGTCAAGTCAAACTGGAGAAAAACGGTTTAAATCCCAAGCAGCCGTTTCAAGCGGACGATTGGTAAAGTGGGCGGAACCAATGTGCTCGGCCGAGTTTCGCCCGGGGCTTTAAAAAGGAGACAACATCGGAAGTAAAGGGAAACACAAGTTGACGAGCGGCAAACAGCGAGAATTGGAAAGAGAGACTGTCCAAAAAGCTGCCGCGATTGCCAGCTAAAGCAAGCAGAACTGATGATCTACAACACCCGAATGGCAGCCGGTAAGAGACGGAGCTCTGAATGAACTGAGACTGCTGAAAACCGCTTCTGCTGTTATAGACGTTAGCTTAGCTGTAGCCACACGGTCGGCAGCGATACAGAGACTCTAGCGTCACTTGACCCTTTAATGCCTGAGAGACTTGTCTGCTTACCATATTGATTTCAAACGTGTTTCAACTGTTGTAAATATTTGTTGACTAATGGGGAGGTAGTGTTTGGTAACTGTTAAAAGTGCATACTGCTTCGGGGTTTGTAGCAAACAAGGTGAGATAAAGGGCTAATATGAGCTTATTTAAAATGTATGGTGTTGGTTTAAATAATTGCACTTTAAATATGTTAAATAAGTATGATAACATGTATAATTACTACTTTTATATATGGGTAAAAAGTACTATAAAAATGTTAAAATGGGTTTAAAAAATGGTTAAAAAATATGATAAAAATGTGTATTTTCTTTTCTTTGTGTTAAAGGTTTTTCACCTGCTACTGGTAGAAAAGACAAAACTGTTAAGCAGCCTAAGGACCTACAAAGAATCCAAAATGCCTTCTTTGGCTGAAGCAATAACTCAAATTGAACTGCTGAAGTGTGCCAAAATAAAAGAAGGAAAAAAGGAAAAGAAGTGTTTGGTCACTGAGTGAAATCCAGTTCTTTAGAAGAGCTTGACAAGTACTTTCTTACCGCTGCTGCCGTACAGTATCTTCCTTGAACATGCGCTGCAGAAGCAAGCACCCGGCTCCAGGGCTTAAGTAATCGGGCACCAGGCCCAATTACTTAAGCCCTGCGTTAGTTAGAGCTGTGGTCCTCTCATATGATTGGTAGGTGAAATCAATTGACTCGAAAATAATAAACCGCATGCAAGTTCCCAATTTCTTTTTTTTTTTTTTTCCTCAAAGCCGCACGCCGGAGATCCAGCACTGTGCCGGAATACTTTAAGCCCTGCATTTAACAAAGAGAAATATTCTCCCCTTGTCTTAAAATTGTCATAAATCAATACAAGAGCAGCATTTGGTTACGTTATAACCTTGGGTCTCTCAGAAAGACAGTTTTTCTTTTTCATATTTCTTAATTGAAATTTTCTTTAAAATAGTGTTAAAATCTCGACATGTCTCATTCTCGTGAACCCAATCTTGTGTCTCGTCTCATGAGCTGAGTGTCTCGTCACACCGCTAATACATACACATGATTTATACCAATTCATGGCTCCGGTACTGTATGTAGGGCTCTTTCTATGCATGCATTTATTTATGCTGTTGATGTTTAATGCTGTTGTATTATTTTGGTTAATAAGCTAGCTTTCCTCTTGACATCCTGATGAGAAATACAAGCACGCAAAATGAGCTTCTGTCTTATACACACACACACACACACAGACATACTGAAGCCTCTAAAGTTTTAATGAGAAAATGAATAGATAAATAACGTTAAGCACAGCCAGAACACACCAAGACAAGCTCATCTATAATTCCGCACTTTGCTTGCTCATTCTTAAATCTTACTTATACTTTTCTGAAGTCATGACTACGAATTTGGAGCCATTACACAGTCACTAATCCTGACCTCACAGCTTGGGGCGGATAGGAGACAGAAAATATAAATTATTTATGACCATTCTGGGAACACATATTACGTGACGCTTACTGCTCACTTTCTCGTAAGCAAATGTTTACACTACTTCAAAAATATGTCCTGTAGGGCTGGGCGATATGGAGAAAATCAAATATCACGATATTTTTGACCAAACACCTGACGGTGTCGATATTGCAACGAATTGGTGCTTTCACAAAATATCTTCCACATTTAGATTTTAGATAAATAACCACCATAATGTGGATATAATGACTAAGTGATTAAAGGCAAATAATAGAACAGCTAGAACAGTCTGGTAAATTCAGAAAATGACATCACTTTACTGTAATGCAGCCTTTGAAACCAGAAAAAGACTAAACTTACCATGTAACAATATTACAATTCTTCAAACTCTAAGACGATATCTAGTCTCATATCACGATATCAATATAATTTTGAAATATTGCCCAGCCCTAATGTCCTGTATAGGATACAAGATGGATTTAATTTCAACTTTGTTTATCTCAGTGCTGTTTGTGTTGACAATAACACATCATGATAGTAGATACAGTGGGGTTGAAGAAAAATACTGAACTAGTTTTGATTTTTTTCTTGGATGGATTGCCATTTAATCCGGTACAGTTGTTAACAACCTCCACAGGATGAATCGTAAGAACTTGTGATCCCCTGAGTTTCTCTAACACCTTCATCCGGCTTAAATTTCAGTTTTCCCGATACTCTGGTGTATGTACCGGTTGTTTACTGCTGATCTGCGAAAACAATTAATTGTTGAAACATTAAAATTATTGGAGAATTGCATAACAGCAAAATTAAATGTTTAATTAAAAATGTGAGTTTAATTGCATGGAAATTAAATACAACTTTACCTAACATGATAAATATGCACCATTTATAAAAGTAATCACTCTTCTCACAACTTGTCATATTTTCTCGTGTGACCCTGAACCACACTGTTAGCCTGCACAACCACAACCAAACAGCTCTGAGTCTCCATCAATCTGAACTGACAAATAAGGACCCATGCCATGCAATTTGTCTTTGACGGTGTGTTCTCACAGGCATCAACATCTTGGCAGTGGGCTTTAATGTGGTACAGAGAAGGCGTTTCTACATTAAGTCCTGTGCCACACCAAAGGCCAAAGACATCTGGTGTCTCTCTAATTAGGAGCTCAAAGGCAGCTTCCCATCCACAAATAATGTCTGAACTCAATAATATATTGTCATGATTCAGCTCAAAGGCCATAACAAAGAAAGAGGAACACAGGGTTGGACGAGAAAAACAAATAGTATATTTTGTTATGCTGTAAATCAATTTTTACTACTATGTGTAACAGTTAGTTGCTGTTGGGCCACTACGGAATCCTGAAACGTAATTAAAAGTTCCCATTAATACTGGAATAATGCTTACTCTGTGTTTAGGGTAATTTGAGTAAATATAACATTACGTTTTATCTATTAATACCTCCCTCTGCAAGATGCAGCCACAACATTGGCTAATAATGCCAGACGCTTCTTAGTTAATGTTGGATTTAAGTGGTACAAATTCCCTTTGCAATGACACAAATTACCAAAACCAATCTCCCGAACATTCATACAATGCCATCTTTCAGATGGACAAATCAGGAGAAAATTAACTTTGCTCGAGACCTGTTTCTGTCTCAGGAACAAACTCTCACGACTGAGATATCTGGCCATACAGATAAGCTAACGTCAACTAATGTTCTCCAACTAAATATGTCTTTTAGATCTGTAAACAGCAAAAGAAATTAATAAATGATGCATAAATTACTTTTCACCCATCCACATGACATTCACTACACTTTCAAATGGGGCCACGCCCATTTAGGAGACAGTAAGTGTGTACCGTTTCATACCATTGGCGCATAGTGTAATGCGCTCTTGTTGAGCATCAAAGTTCATTCCTTGACCTTAAAACGTAGTTTGACAAAAATCTTAACATCTTAAAGAGTTTTCAACCAACTCTTTGCAGAAAGGAGTTTGCTCAGTTGAAGCTTTCCACTGCATTTTATGGCCTTCAGCCTTAGAATATGCTCATTTTGCTCTAACATGTAAACCTGTGTGGTTTTACCTGTCGTTTTCCCCATTTAACCTGGTGAGGTTTTTTAAAAGGTGGGTTAGCAAAGGCATCAGGTGGTTTCAGTGACCATCCCAAAGACAAAATGACAAGTGATAATTTCTTAATACCATGAATTAAGGTAAACATATACAATTACCGAATCGCTCACAAATATCCCACAAGTCTAATTTTCTTCTTTTGTGAATAAAACGACATTTGGGTAACTATAGGTGCATACAGAGTGTGTGCTCATATTATCTGACAAAAGAAGGTAGCAGTAAGTTTGAGCACACAAATTGTCCTTAATTGCTCTTCAAAGACCACAAGATGACAGGAGGAAACACCCAACATTTGACTCAGACACGCACACAAACACAGTGAGCAGATTACCAAGTCTGACTTTAGATTAGTAAGGCTGCAAAGAAGCTGAAACGTGTTCATTTCCTAGTCTTACTGTTGGCTTTAGGTGCATCAAAGCAGCCAGAGTACACACACACACACACACACACACACACACACACACACACACACACACACACACACACACACACACACACACACACACACACACACACACACAGCAGTGAAAAAGCCAGCCCAGCATGTTACCTCAGCACCTTGGCTCTCACCAAAGCACCAGATCATTAAAAACCCATGAGCACCTTTTTTTTTTTCTTCTTCTTTTTTACAAATGGTTGTTAGAGCAAAACGCTGCAGACCTGACATCAGTGTGAGCCAAGAGGCTAAATTATATATAGGCGCCTTGAGATGACATCATTCAAGAGAGGCCTCTGGATGGAGCCCACGTCACCGGTGTTTCCAGCTCTGTTCTAATGCTGCCAGTTTGTAATGAAAATACTCATACATTATGTGAATCTGGTCTTTTCACATGACATAGAGCTAGGGGTGTAACGGTACGTGTATTCGTACCGGACCATTTCGGTACAGGGCTTTAGGTGCGGTGCACATGTGCACCGAATGCAGTCTTTTGTGTGCGGAACATAGGTCAATTTTCGTGTTTCCACACGAACATATTAAGTGGCGGAAGTCTCCGCGTTCAGCGCAAATCCCGCCCTGCAGCTGATTCTAAAGTTTTCATTGGTCATGTCAATATGTCAATCACTGTACAGATTGCAAAAATAAAAATCACACCGCGCGCTGTACAACAACGTACACGGCACACTTTAGCCCAGCCTGTCGCTAGCTAGCGTCATGGCCAATGCAGACAAGCCCATAGACAGTATGGACAAGCTGGAGCTTGAAGAGCCACCCATATCATTAAGGTCTCCTGTTTGGGAACGCTTCGGTTTCCCAGTGAAATACGTCAACGGACAAAGACTAGTCGATAAGACGAAAGCAGTGTGCCGACGTTGCTCAGGAATGATCGGGTATGTTTCTGGCAACACTTCAAACTTGTTAACGCACTTGAAAAGGCATCACGCGAGTGTGAACATCACTACTACAAGGAAGAAAATGACCGTAATTCAAACGCAGCTCCCGTTGGCATTTAAACAGACCTTTGCTGGTAATTCCGATCGGGCCAACGCAATAACGAAAGCAATTGGTGTTTTTATAGCAGCTGATCTACGACCATACTCGGTTGTTGACAAGCTGGGATTGGTAATGCTGCACTGTAATCCATTGTTATTTATTTATATTTTTCATTATATTTTATTATGTGATATTGGTTTGAGACTGAGAGTATTTTATTTAGTGGAGAACTTTGCAGCAGTATTTTATTTCTTATTCTTTTTTTATTTTATATATATTTTATTTATTATATTTTATTAAAAAGTGTTTAAAAAAGTGTAAACAAATTGTTAAAAAAAAAGTTTATAGTAATAAACAACCTGCAGTTTAATGTTTGCATTTCTTTCCCTTACTGTACCGAAAATGAACGGAACCGTGACTTTAAAACCGAGGTACGTACCGAACCGTGATTTTTGCGTACCATTACACCCCTACATAGAGCACAATAAATAAATATGTCTATGGCTATACTATTGAATCATAAAGGCAAGGAGCTAAAAACAAATGCTCAAATGCGCAGAGGAAGTACAGGTGCTGATTTGGAGACACACTGGATGGACATTTACAATATCTAAAACATGATGCATCATGAATAGAGCATTGAATAAACCACCACAAAGTAAGTGGTAATCAGCTCAGCTCATACAGGTTAAGCCTGTGGTTTCTTTCAGTTTTGACCACACAGCTGAGAGCCGAGTCCCGCTCTCTGTGAAACATGCAGAGAGGAAAGAGAAGCTTGTGCTTACGCGCTCTCAGGTACCAAAATTTGGCACCGATTGATTTAACGTGAATTGGTCCTCGGTGGTACCGATGTTATTTTGCACTTGTGTACGGTTATTGAAAGACAACTTTTGACCTTGACGAGAAATATCTTAACGTTTCACACCTCTATTAAAATGGGGTAAATAGATCTGGACCTCTAGCTCACCCAGTAGAGTGTGCACCCCATGTAGGCTGAGTGCTTGGCAGTGGCCCGGGTTCAAATCTGACCTGGAGGTGGTCATTTCATTACTCTGAACTACAGTCGATCAATGTTTCTGTGGCGTCTGCAACCCTACATGGCATGTAATTAAATCGTTCTTGAGCTTGTCTGTAAAACCTTTACAACTTTCTCTAGACTCCCCAGAGATTGTGGGCAGCTTCCAGTCTTCCCTGCCATAGTTTTTACAGTTATGCGGAAATGGAAACTCCTTACTTGTGGCTGCATCCTTATGGTTTATTATTTCTTCTGTAGGTGGAGGAATATTTGTCTCCCACTTGTATATGTTGCATATCTCTATGTGTGGTGTTTGATTCTGAGGGAAACGCCAAATTCTGATAGTTTGATTTTGATGTTTTGCAATAAAACTAACTGGGTTGTAAACATTAAACGTGATGTGGCATTGTTTTTATGTTTTTTAGCAGTTGTCAAACTCAAGTTCTGTATGTAGCTAAAATAAAGAAAATACTTTGGAGAAAGAACAACAGTTGTGAAATGTAAAATCCAGCGACCAAAGACCAGGGATTTATTTGCTCAGACTGGCGAGTGACTGGAACTGTTACCAAAAGGTATGTAAGCCTAGCTAACCTGACTGATGTGCATCTTCGTTTCCAAAGGTATCTGTTTGTCCCAAGAGGGTAAGCTTCTCCTCACAACGCGTACCTCCTATGGCGCCATTTTGATGCTAACAAGCACTCACCCCCCGTTAGCATTCCATTGACTGCCATTCATTTTGACGTCACTGTGACAGAGAATAACTTTACATCTGAAGCGTTTAAAGACTTTATTTGTCCATTGTTTATTTCTAAAGAAACACGACAATGTATAAAAGGCTCCATTACCTTGTACCTCACGTTATGGCTCCGTAGCAGACGTTTTTGTAAAAATAGGCTAACGATTGTGTCATAACCACGGGACTTACTGTCGCACAGTAGAGAAATTACCGTATAGTACAGGAGAAGCTCGCAGGTAGTTTCGACTTACATTATCTGTTTAAGTTTAATTACTAATGTTAACTATCATTTTAGTTAGCAATAATTAGCCTGTGTCCATGTTATCTCCTTACATATACCTACGCTCTCCGTCTGCAATATTCGTAATAATTGAGATTTCTCTTGGCACAGCTACCAGAAGACTTACAACTTTCAGACAGGTTGCTCACATAACATTTACGTCGTCTCTCTCAGTTGGAGGCTGTGCAGTAACACTCGGCGCTCACCGGAAAAGTGCTTCTAACGGCCTTCACTGGTCTCCGTCCAGAGCAACGGGATCTGTTGGTCCATTCTATATACAGTCTATTTTTTGTCCAGACTTCAAAGCGACCCCAGAGTTATCAAACCAAAACGGGTGCAGCAGTGTTTCCAAATGTCTCCATTTTAGGGGCTCGGAAATGCCAGAGTAGGCCCTACTAGTGTGGATGTGAGGTCTAAACGTAGCAAAATATAATGTTTTTTAAACCAAAACATAGTAGTATATTACACAACGGACACCATGTGATAATAAAATAAAATAAATTTAAAAAAAATATATATATATAAAACTCTAAGTCTACGGTAGTCCTATCATATCGTTGTAAATTATGTTAATTTGCATTAAAAGTGTTCTGTCAGTACTCACTGGTCCTACGAAAATCAGAAAGCTGTTAGCAAACAGTTTTGCAAATGCTCCTCCCAGCCATGTCCATTGAGTGCACGTGTGTGGCAGGCAGGCTCCTCCAGCGTGCAGCGGGAATTCCCTGTACCTCTACTGCGGTAGCAGTATCCAAAGCACACTATTCAGAAATCCACAAACACCAATAAGTCTCAACTCCTTTCAATTACAAATGTCCAGATGAACTTAGTTTACATATAGTGGCCATACTCACTCAGAAACTCGGTGCAAAATGTGTTTCCCACGGACACACAGCCTCTTCTCATCCCAGCTATGAGGGCTTCTGTTAGCAACAGTCCATGGCGTGGTTACCGCGTTTTATAACCAATACAAAACAGCCCCAAACAAGGCTCACTTTCTCGTTTTACAGGGTTACAAACAATACAAAACTTCGTGCTTGTAACTGAATTACTAAACAGTAACTTAACAGAATTACCCGAACTTAAAACACTGTTTTGATTCGCAGTTGTGGGTTTAGTTTTTCTAACTCGTTTCCCTCGTTTTTTCTTTCACTTTTAGTCCCACCCACCCAGAAACTTGGTAGGTTACAGTTCTCATCACTGATTAGCTAATACAGAAGACTGACACCTGGCTAACCAATATACACAAGATAAATAAACCATGACAGGTTCAAGGGCCACTTTTAAAAGTAATCAGCTTTATTTGCAATGTTCTCACTGTACCTACACAAACATAGACATAACAGCTCAGAACAAGGACAAGAAAGCTGGACAAATAAAGGTAGGGATTAATAGACAGGACTATTTTCAAAAAATAAAAAATCAAGATTATTATTCACAAGAGATTATTGAGCTTGTCCATATTTAAAAATTTACATTTGCAACTGAAATGCACGTCAAATGAAATAACAAGGTAATCAATTATGAAAGCAAGGTTCTGCATGTACTTGTAAACTAAGTTCTGAGAACAATATCTGGTTTTTAAGCTGCTAAATGCCCAAGCTCATACCTAACTTTGTCTGTCTACCGTTTGGTGCTGGGCAGGTACGGTGGGTTTATCAGAGTTTTTTCCAGCTTCAGCAGCCTTGAGACTCTTTACGTTTTTATGTGTTTTAGGCTGTTTTGCAACAAATACGATAAATGCCACACAGTGTGTTTCCTTTCTTCCTGTAAGAGAGTAGAAAGCCAGATTTAATAGAAGCAACAACAGTGACTCACAATAGTGTCGATTTTTTTTCTAGTGGTGTTGGTGGGTGTGACTTCTCCAATATGACTCACCCTCATTGAGCAATGTGACAACCTGGAGGTCACAGAAGGTGTTTGCAGATCATAACTTTATAATAATGGTGATTACAGGCACACCATGAAGGAAATGACTCACCTGACATGTTCATAGCTGTGTGTGCAGTGATTCAATCTTTCCATCTTTAAATTGTTGTTTTTCCATCATGCTTCTTCACACATCTGATATGATTCATTGTTCCAAAGCTCTTTAAGATCACAGTCAAATCCACATTTACATAAACTATAATTAGATGAGTGCAGAAGACTGCTGGGTACGGTGGGGTGGACTAGGTTATAAAGCTTTCACACTCATACCAGTCAGTTCTACAGTGGGTTTGTCATCATTAAAACCTTTCAGCTGCTGTAACATGACATTTTTGTCCGAGTCGACTACTCAAGATGTTTCAATGTACTGTCATTCAGACATTACAGTCTGTACCTTACAAAATAGAAGATATGATAGAAAAGACACGGCAGCCTCTCAAGGCCAAATAGGCAAGACTTTTTTATTTTTTTTAAAGGCACGATGATTCAGTCTTGTAAGCTTCATTAATCAATCAAAATAAAACCCAAACATTAGGCTCATTCACTTGTAAAGTGGACGGGAGCAGGCGGCAGCAGCAGGGGGGCGTTGCCAAAAAGCAGCGGTCAAGTCGGACAGTTTCCAGCCGTTTCCAGCAACCTTCAGTCTGAACAGGAAGTCAGAGAAACACTCACATCCTGTTGGGTCAGATTCCAATTTATTAAAATGTTATCAGACCCATTTATCAGCTTGTTCGCAGTCTCCAGTTGTTTTTATTATGACAGAGTAGCTGTTCAATGCAACAGACTGTAGACGATCTAACTGAAAGTATTTAGTCTGTCTGACTAATAAACGTTACTATCAGCCACACAACATGCATTCTGTTAACAGAATAAGCCTTTAAAGCAGACAAATGTCAACTAAACTCCCTCCAATTAATAAACAATAAAAAAAAGTTTATATAAAACGTCATATTATTGAGTCAATGCTGATCAATCAGCTGTTAGATCAGCTGAGAGCCAGTCGTTTCCCGTCATGCCCTGGGTCTTGCAGTCGGTGGAGAACAACTGCCGCACCTGGCACTAAGAACTGCGGCCGCCTTGATCTCGTGAGGTTATCGTTGCCTGCGTGTCCATAACGTCGGACACAAAACTCACTGGCATGCATTGGGCGGCGATCGCCGGTGATTGATTCTGCGCAGGCCTGGCCTGGCTCATCTTGAACAAGTCTCATAGTCACTGATCTCACCCAGTGACATTGGTGTTTTTTTTATTTTGAATGGGAAGTAGCACGGCATAACTCGCTGCCACAGCTTCTGGTTACATCTGACAACCTGCATCATATGCTACAGGTTATTGCTATCCAACTAATCTAATCTTATCACATATTCAAATAACATCTTAAAATTAGGGAATATGGTTTGCAATATGACACATATATCCACTTTAGGTGACTCATATCATAAACATTCTTATTAGATAAACACACTTTAAAGCTGATGCCTCAAGTTTTTGTTCATTGCTTCTGGTGAAAAGGGAGTAGGCTGCAATTCAGAGAACTCAGATAAAAGTAAAATTACAGCATCGTTTTAGTGCAGTCTTGGTGCAGATTTTGTGGTTGCCACGGTCACACGTCAAGCAGACGTAGCAAGTTTAGAAAAAAGGTTAACCATCATCAACTCAGATGACAGCAGGCAATAGCTGTGTGCGTTCAGGAGAGCAGCCGTCAATCTCTTATTTCCCTGCTGCTAGTGTCTATCTTACCTGCATGGCTTGGGTCGCGTTTACACCGGAAACCAGTGGCAGCAGCCGTAGAAACTGCACACTGTCTGAGAGTACTTTAACACTATTACTGTAAGTGCAACACATACTGTGTTATAACATGTTACATGTATTTGTTACATATAAGATGTGACTTACATATAGAGCTGGGCAATATATCGATATTATATCGATATCGTGATATGAGATTAGATTTTGGATATTGTAATATTGTAATATGGCATAAGTGTTGTCTTTTCCTGGTTTGAAAGGCTGCATTACAGTAAAGTTATGTCATTTTCTGAACTTACCAGACTGTTGTAACTGTTTCATTATTTGCCTTTACCCCACTTATTATATCCACATTACTGAGGATTATTTATCAAAAATCTCATTGTGTAAATATTTTGTGAAAGCACCAATAGTCAACACTACAATATCGCTGCGGTATCGATATCGGGGTATTTGGTCAAAAATATCGTGATATTAGATTTTTCTCAATATAGCCCAGCCCTACTTACATATATGTTTTACTTTGACCATATAGTTTGTTAGTAAAGCATCTAGAAACAAGTTTGATAGGAGCATATTAGGACTTAGAGTGACAAAGCACACAAAAGACACAAAAGAAGACCAAGTGGTTTCACATAACATGTGATAAAGCCTGATTGTTATATGTGTACAACAAAAAACAGCCTCTCTGACCAATTCAGTTGTTTGGTTGGAGCTACCTGTTACATAATGTTAAAGATATATGCAGCAATGCAGGGAAACATGGACAGACACAAGTAACATGGATGAAGGAGTCGGAGCGTTGCATTAGTTATGACTGAGTCATGATGTAACTGTGCAGAAGCTGCGTGAGAGGCACTGTGGAGTCTTCAAACATGAGACCTGCTGCCTCTCATAAGCCTTTTTCCATGCACTTGTACACTTCACATGCATGAAGACTTCTACTAGCATTACACACACACACACACACACACACACACACACACACACACACACACATACAAAACATGAAACTCTGCTACTACTCATATTTACAGTACACAGAAGCACACATTCTTTCTTTTTTGCACTTGCACAACAAACTCCAACATGTATATAACTCTACACACACACACACACACACAAACACAAACACAATAGACGCTGACGCTGTTGTTGTGTTACGCGTCACGCCTCTTATCGCAAAAAATAAATCCTTTTTTGTGGTAGTTCCAGCTAGAGTAGGTGTCTCATGGGGCCACATTATGCCACACACACACACACACACACACACACACACACACACACACACACACACACTGTTTTCATTAACTCTTTCTCCAAAGCCACTCTGACTCATTTGGTGTATTATGCAACTTCCCATAAGCAAATGATCCTCTAGAAAGCCTTAAGTATAATAGTATTCCAACTTGTGTGAATGGATCTACTTGTTTGCATTGATAGATATTGATAGAGAACAAAAAAAACATAATTTAAATAACACACATATGTTTCAGTAGTTCTTCTGACTTGCTGCTGAATGAGAAACACCTGTAAAACAGTTGCATACTGCAGCCACATGGTGTCATGAGTTGAGTGGCCAACATGTTGGTTTCCTCAGCCTCAAGCTGATGCCCAGTCAGGCATTTAACACTTGCTTTACCAGACTCAAGGCAACAGGGACTCGTGAATCAGCGATGAATCAGGTTCTACAAATGATAGAGAGAATTTTTCCTCCCATAAATCACCGACCTCCTTCTGTCTATAAATAAGTTATTATTTCCAGTAATCAGCTGTTCAGAAAAGTTTTCCCAGTTGCTGGTGTTTAAAAAAGAAAGTGTGCAACTATGATTCACCATCAGGTTGTAGCAACGTGTCATTTTGGCAATGACACTGTTGCCTTTATCTTAAGGCAGTTACACACCAACCAGACGGCCGACCCTCGGCAGAAAAGGCAGTTGGACTGATCGGTCTCCATGAGTTGGTCAAAAAAGTGCCTCGGAACACACCAAAGCGACAAGATTTAATACGTCTCCATAACGGCAGGTGGCGCTAATCTGTAAAAAATTAAAACCGGCAGCTGATTGGACGAACGCGTCACATGGGTCTGGCTGCTGCTTCCGGATTTTGGATTTTTCAACCGGCCATTACTGGCGACTCATTCAGAATACAATCTCATATTGTACTAAAATAGTTCACCGAAACGTGTTTCTGAAAACATTTTAGGCGAGAAAGAGGCCATGCAGTTGTTGAATGTGTCTTCATTTCAGATCGACAAAGGTCAGTTTAAAAGATTTTCGTCAGATTTTGAGAGGCGTTAGTCAGGCTCATCCCGTTTGCCATTTCCGGGTGAGTCCCGACTGCCCTGTCTCCGACTGAGCATGTCAGGTCGGCCAAAATGAAGGCCGACAGCTCCTCCAACGGACGAGGGCACGGAACACACCGAACAGACTCGAGTCACTGACCTCGCCAGACTGTCCAACGGCCGATTATCGGCCCGGTGTGTAACTGCCATTAGACATAAACAGATATTATCTAAAGAATAGGCCTACATTCACTTTTAGATTTGAACCCTTTTACTGAAAGGCCAACATATCACCTAGTTGGATTGTAGAAAATGCATAATTTTCCTGGTCTGGAGGCGAGCACAGGGAAATCTGGGAACTCACGCCTCCTTTCACAGCATCAATATTTTAGACCCTCACAAGCCTCTGCTTCCGCTCAGCAGTGATGCTATGTTGAGTCAGATGTTTGACTTTAGCAGTCTTAGATCATTTTTGCAAGGGCTGGGAGAAGGGTTAAAATAGGTCAGTGAAGGCAGTAGAGAAAAATACTGCACTTGAAGACAATGTTCTTTTCCTTACACTCTTACTCTTTGTAAAAATGAACATATGTGACTAAAGGTTTAGTGTGGATAAAGTCAAAAAATCGTACCCAGATTTAGTTACCCAACCGATAAAATCCCTCTTGTGATGTATGACAGTGCTATTTAAAGGCTTCAGGAAGCTGGAGTTTAACGTTACAGCCTTGAAGGACAGTTTTCCACTGTCAAGTGACGATTCATCCCCCAGGTGTTAAAAGTGTGCCTGTTTTATAACCCTGTTGTTGACCGTATTCATGGCCTATGGCAGCCGCTTTCCTCTGCTAGTATGTGATACCCGACAGGTACGTTACCAAGTATTAATGAATTAATAATTGATACCCTCAAATGACTTAATATGATTAATTAAATGACTTAAATAATTAATTTAAGGGGCCAAATTACTCATTTGTGCGCATGAATTATTATGTGTTTTCTCAAGAGTTCAAAGGTGACTGAGAACGTCATTGGGACAGGGCCGTAATCTGCTGCTTATCAGGTGTGTGTGAAAAGGCTCCACCCCACAATCCATGGTGACCTTTTGAACTTCCTGCGAGGATGAGGTGGTTTGTGTGTGTGGTGTGTGTTTGCCAGGATGCACTAGAATTTTTACAACATGAAAGGTCTGCTGGGAATTCCACAAGTGGCCCACTTCAAATGAGAGATGTCCTGGCTTAAAGGGCCAAGCATGTGGCCCCTGGCTCAGAGGTCAAGTAAATAAAGGTGTATGGCGGCCTGCGAGACACAAGGAAGTCAGCTTTTAAAGCACTTTGTGTAACAGAGTAGAGATGTTCCGATACTGCCTAAAACGCTGGTATCGGTATCAGGAAGTACTGGAGTTTATGCACCGATCCGATACCACATAATAAAGCCCTAAAGAAAATCTACGTTAAAGTAGTTTATTTATGTTCTTTTTCCGTTATAACTGACTGTCAAACTGCATAATAAAAGAAAGTTCTGTGGCGTTCATTGTTTGTGTTTGTTCATGTTTCACAAAGAGTTTAACTTGAGCCAGACTGACAACAAAGATAGAAATCATATCACATCCATACAGGGATAGTAGTATACAGTTGTTAAAACATAATAAAATATATGACACACTGGTATCGGATCGGTACTCTGCATCGGTAGTTCAGGTATCAGAATCGGTATCGGGAAGCAAAAAATGGTATCGGGCCATCTCTATAACAGAGTTTTGCAGACAGGCTTTATAGACTTTGTTTTTCATGTTATGTTCTTCTTCTTTGGTGGCAAACTTCTGCAAGGCAATGATTTCTCTGCTGTTTATCTTTTTGGCTTTTATTGATGTTGTCTGTAGAAAAAAAGTTTATTTTTATATTCTATTTATATATATATATTTTTATATTTATATTTATTGATATTATTTTCTCGTGGATGTTTTAATTACTTGGTGTTATTGGTTTAACAAAGCCATGTGAAGGGACTGAACTTTTTTAAACACATTTACAACGTCAAAATACTGCCATTGAAAAAGCAGTTACACACTGAAATACATTTGTGAAACATTCATTTACACTCTTTGCTACACACTGTTGCTATTATTATGTCCTCTCCATGTGTAGTTATTTGTCTGTTTTAAACCATTTCCACCACTATTGTAGTAGTGCAACCACACTTAAGGGTAACTTTCTCGATCTTGATTAACTGTTATGTCTA
Organism: Sander lucioperca; assembly: GCF_008315115.2. Lineage (NCBI taxonomy): Eukaryota > Metazoa > Chordata > Actinopteri > Perciformes > Percidae > Sander > Sander lucioperca. Next base: position 22,367,959 of record NC_050179.1, on the reverse strand, counting down.
AAATGACCATATGTCAGGTTTTTCCATTTTGAAGCTTGTGTGTCGGAGAGAACTCAAGGTTTCCAGAGAGTTCATATGCAAAAGTGTGGCTGAGTAGCCAAATAGAAACCACAATTCTGTGATACAAGCCTTCACTGGGGTAAAAATATCCATATGTTGAAATGCTCATGACAAAATAGTACACCGGACGCACATGCACAGTGAAACAAGTTTGCTTTAGTGATACTCGTTCCTGAATGGCAGCGTTTGTTGAGCGGTCATGTGAACTGTTGTGTTTAAATTTGGCTTCCTCTCTGCATCCCATGACATCCTTTGAGAGCAGGCGATCTGGGCCGGGAGGGAGAGGCTGAGGAGATAACCAGCGCACCACAAGTTCAGCGATACACATAAAGACGTTTCTGATCGAGGGCAAACTGACAACATCTCATGTGTAGTGCTGGCTTCACCCAGCATACAGGGATCAAATATCCGGAGCGGGGATCCATATATTGACACTCATCAGTGTCAGGGTGTGACGGCCGCCTGCACACTAACCTCAACATGCAGAGTGCTCTCATAACACTATGAACGCAACTCGGCTCAGTTAACATGTCACATTCATTCAGAAGGAGGCACATGCAACAAATGTATCCATGATACATGAAGCATGCTCTCACACACACACACACACACACACACACACACACACACACACACAATTACACAAAGTTACAGTTTACTTACATGCTGGAACTATATCTTGACAAACAACAGTTCATCCATCGACCCAGCACTTCTGTGCTGGGTCACCAGCATCTCTGGCTCTAACATAGCAGGTAGTACAGTAAATTCAAATCTAAATGAATGCTTTATCTATTTTATTTATGACTTCATGAAATTGTATGTATTCATAAGGTCCATGACCCAACCCCAATCTCCACACACACGAAAAAGTAAAATAAAAAATTCCCAAACCCACAATTGTACATAACATGTTTTGGCGTCATCAAGGTAATGTGATATGTCGACACAAAGTGCTGTTCCATTCCATTCCGAGCCCTTGCCACCACTCGTACTCCATTACCAGGTTACCAGGTGATGCCAGTAAAGTCAGTGAGGGTTCAGGGCAGTGGTGTAGTCTACGTGATACGCAGGTATACGGAGTATACCCACGAGGAAAGGTCAAGGATTTCAGTATACCCACTTACAAAAACGCATGGATACCGTAACGTAACGATGATTGTTTTGTGAGAGAACTTTCACACTTTGGTTCATTAATTCACCCCGTCTGTGTTGCGAGTTGCCTAGAGACAGCAACATAGTTGCTTGGCAGTCATTCTCTGCGCAAATTTCAAATGAATAACAAATGTGAATCACTAAAGTAGATATATGAAACCAAAGCAAATTTAAACTACACTCTTTCAGCCTGCCCCTGAAGCTATACTGCCGCTTCAGATGACACTGCAACAGACGTTAACGTTACAGAAACTACAGAAAATGAGCCAGATGAGGCTGATGCTTTACGCGGTAACGTTACAAAAAACCTATGGGGTTATCGCTCTGGGACACGTCGCTCTGGGACACGTCGCTCTGGGACGGGCAAGTCTAATGCTGGGAGGGAAAAAATTACAGTATACTCACTACAAAAAACTAGACTACACCACTGGTTCAGGGCTTAAGGCCTTAGGGTGGAGATTGGGAGTGGCCCCATATGTTTACTAGCTAGCAGTCTTCTTCCTTGCCTTTGTTGGTGCATTGCTACGTTTGTTGGCTCGTTACTGCTACTAACTGTAGATCCGTGGAAAAGCGTGAAACAGCAGGAATGTGTATCGCAACGCCTGCTTACCCTCACCCGCGTATGTGTTTGTGGTGTGTTAATCCTGACACACTACAATCAATTTCTGTAATTTCTTTCCAAAAGTTTTTCATGTTGCCCTCCGTTGGTCTGTTGACCACATTATTCTTTATATGCGAAATCTCATCCATATGTTGGTCACAAATTGTAGGTGTGGGCTTGATTTTGAGATTAAGATTAAAATGATTGAACGTAAATCAGAGAGTGGGCTAATGGGCTCGAAGACTAGTTTTACGGTTCAGGATGGGGTTGCACCGGCTATTGTCCTTTGCTGAAAGCATGTAATCCCTCCTCACAGTTGTGTTCATTGAGTGGTGAACCACCAACTATCCATTCACAAACTCCCTGAAAAGCTCCATGACCTAAACCCTCCTTTCAGATTTCTCAGCTTCCTGATCACTAATCACAGCAGAGAAAATTTTCAAACACTCCATTGTTGCCGCCGTCTGTGTCAGGTCCCGGTGGGTTACACAAGCCACGTACACTCGACTCGGTTCCCCAGCGCGGCGGATGTGGCAGCTCCTCTTAGCTAGGCCTTGGCATTCTCGGGTTACTGAGTGTGCAGGCGGACAGGTCCTTGTGTGTATCCCTTACACTTGCTCAGGCAGGCAGGAAGTTCCTGTTGACATGAATGAACTGGCCTTTCAATAATGCAGGAGGAGCTCAGGGGAGAACGGCTGCCTCTCCCCGAGGACCATTACCTCAGTAACTGTCCTGCTTAGGCTGGCCCACAGGCTGTGTTTGTGTGTGTGTGTGTGTGTGTGTGTGTGTATGTGTGTGTGTGTGTGTGTGTGTGTGTGTATGTGTGTGTTTGTGTCAGGAAGAGAGAGAAAGAAGAGGAGGAAGCAAGCAGAGTGTTTGTTTTATGTTAAGTGGGTGCATTAGAGTGTGTCTGCACTTGTGTGTTTGTGTATGTGTGTTCGTTCTTACTTACTATGCTTATATGGACCACATAAACGTACAAGGACAGAAATAATAAGAGTAATCCACTGCTTCTCCAAGGTAATATTTCAGTTTGGATTTCAAATTAAGATTATAATTATGTAACATGATTGATTAGAGTACGGGTTAGTGTTAAGTTTTACCCTTATCTTACCCTAAAGAGCCAGATATTTCCCCTTAGTTGTCATAGTTTGACAAGTGACCGAGCACGCCGTAACTCCAATTTACAACATTATTAGAGAGCATTTCAAACCTCATGTCCAGTCAAAATGTCATCCATATTCCATAGTATCCTTTCTCACACTATCCAGGTATTGCTGTAGTTCTGGTGGTAGTTTCTGGTTTGATGCTCGTCTCCTCCTGTCTACGCTCCAAGTGTCCTTGAACAAGACAATTAACTTCTGAATTGCTCCCTAAGTATCTATATGTAAGTCGCTTAGGATAAAAGCTTTAGCAAAATAAATGTAATGTGTTCTTTGTAGTGAGTTTTGTCCTTAGGTTCAGTCAGCTGTGCAACAGTTACAACTAGTTTGTGCAGTGCAACCCATTTTAACCTAGTGATTTGTAAAGCTCCATTAAATAAACCCTTACATCAAAACAAGGCCAAGTTGGAATTTACAAAGATCAGCTGCAGGTTGGAACTGGTTTAAGTTGGATCAGGGTTAAGAGTATAGATTTTGCAATCAGGGTTGAGGTTATTGTGGGTTGGAGAATGAATGGAAGTTTCTCACAAGTATAGTGAGATAAGTGTGCACTGAACACACAAAAACAGTCCTTGTCCTACTTGTGCATTTCTGAGTGACTTAAACCAACAGCCTGCATGTTTTATCTTCCCAAAATATGACCTCTGCTCATGTTTTCTACACCAGACCATTCATCAAACAGACCTCGTCCCAACAGAGCCATTGTAAATGCTCCTTGTTATCCAACCAGACTAAACAAGTAAGACTACACAAACATTCTTGTTTGGCCATAAAAAGCCCAGAGTGGAGCCTCTCCCCTCCTCTCAGCACAGCCTCCACACTACACTACCCTACACTCCTCAGCAGCTCTTTTGAAGTCATACCCCACAGCTCTCCACTATTAGCCAGCCTCCCATCTGCTGTGCTACTGCTACTTCATTACCAGCCTACCGCTGCTGCATTATCGGAAGGAGAACAGCAGGCTAACGTAGCCGTGACGCTTCCTGAACCAAACCCCCCTCTCACTCCCATTTCAGCTTCTTTATTTAGCTGTCGGCTGTTGGCTTTTATTGACCTAAAACATCCCTAAACCTTATTCCTCCACAGCCTGTGCTAGCTCATTAAGCCAAGCAAGAGGAACAGTAAAAGCACATAGTCCCCAAAGAACACACCTCCACATTGAGTGCAGTTAGTTGATGGTTGGGAGAAAAACATGTGACACAAGTAAAAACCACTTCACAAAATACATTGATATTAAGAAGTACAACTTTTTGTATTTTAAGTCATGATGTGCCACATGAATGTAACAGCACACGTTGCAGTCAGAACGTATCTCACTTTAACGCTCTATATGCAAAGAAGCATGTACATCATTTCCTGTTTGTAAAGCCTGCCTCTCTTAGTTATGCTATTATAACTCTAGACTGCTGTGGGAAGCTCCTTCCAAGGACACAATGAGCTGCTCCCTCTTCTCTCTTTTCACTTGTCTCCTTTTGTGTGCATCTTAGTCCCAGAAATGCTTGTTACTAACCTAGCTCTGGGGAGTTTTCTCCCCGGAGTCCCTTTGCTTCTTCTTCACCCAGAACATCGCCTTGGAATTGGGTGGCACCTACACCGGGGTCCTGGGTGCAGCTGACGCTATGGACTTACTACACCCTGCTACGCTCTGCGTTTCCCCGCAGTGTCCGACTGCGTCCTGCCGCGTCCAACCGCGTCCACCCAGGCTGCTGTGCCACACTACACCCCGTAACGCCCTGCTGTGCCCTACTATGACATGAACTACTATGACTACCATTGTGATCACTGCTTCACTATCTTTATTATGACTATTATTGCCACCATTCACCACTCCCCCAACTGGTGCCGTCAGACACCGCCTACCAAGAGTCTGGGTCTGTCCGAGGTTTCTTCCTAACAAAAAAAGGGAGTTTTTCCTTGCCACTGTCGCAATAGCTACTGCTAATGCTTGCTCTTGAGGCAACCACTGTAATAGTTGGGGCTTCGTAAAGTACAGAGTTTGGTCTAGACCTACTCTATCTGTAAAGTGTCTCGAGATATCTCTTGTTATGATTTGATACTATAAATAAAATTGAATTGAATTGAATTAAAGACCAAATGCATTGTTGTTTTTAACCGGCAAGGAGGCAGCAAGAAATCAAAACAATACATTATTATCATATTATTATATTCCTTGCCGTGTTCCAAAATGTTTGGCGCAATCGTAATATATCTCTATGGACTTTTCGAAATTTCTCGACGTTGCAGACAAAGCAAGCTTACACAATTCAAGAACCAACTGGAAATGGAAAAAAGGAACAAAAGAAGACTTTAATATGACACTGTTGGTACGTACTTCCGCTTACACGGAGGACGTCAGATGAATAGGTAGCAGTCCTTCAATGTGACCCAAAACAAAATTCGAAGAAAGTGGCGGTATGCGGCCCATGTCTAACACAAATCTGGTCTTGGTCTTGACTCGGTCTCGCTTTGCCTTGGTCTTGGTCTTGACTTTGTCTTAAACCCTCAAAGTCCCGGTCTTGTCTCGGTCTCGATACACTCTACACTCTCTCTCTAGTCTTGGTGATGACAAACTATATATGCTGAACTTTGCACATACCTCAAATATGTTTTGTACATCCTGCACTAATCCATGCAGCCTCTTTTTCTTTCTTAATAGTATTTAGTTATATGTTATTTGTTTCTGTATTTATCGTTTGTTTATTTCATATTAATGTTTAAATATGTTTATATGTATGCACCAAACCAAAGCAAATTCCTAGTAAGTGCTACAATAAATCTTTTCTGATTCTGCTTCTGAAGTGTCAAGCATGACAAGCACTGCACAGCCACATACCTGTACTTTTGCTTAGCAACTATGTCTGTTGTCTCGTCATGGAATTTTCCCACAAGCCGACCAAAGACCAGTGTTTTGAGGTGTGTTGTAACCATTAAAGAACACAGTACACAAATGCACAAGCTACACAGGAGGGACATCTGTTTCTAAATCAGAAAGCATTAGCCTCCCACTCAGCTATCTGGCATCCGATATACTGTACTGTTCCCCTCTTTCTTGTTTTTATATAAGGGGTTGTAAACAGACAGATAGCCTCTGGCTTTACGGCTCCCCTCCCTCTCCCTCGCAACCATTTAGTGACTTCCTCTCAGTGTGGCAGTAAAAGGGCTTTATTGCTCATTATTCCTCTGGTTTGTTGTAGCTCTAGACAGCAGGATCAAGTTTAGGTCAGCCAGGTTCTTGTTTGCATGTGAGCGGAGGTTATTCCGGACCTCTCCATGTAGATTCTACACACACACACACACACACACACACACACACACACACACACACACACACACACACACACACACACACACATTGACTGATTAAAGAGATTGCATGCTGAGCTGCTTTGATGTTGGTTTCAAAGGTGGAAAGTAAAGAACGTTTGCACAGTGAAACAATAGGAGAATCTTTGCTATGAAGCTATGAGCTGTGACGTCAGAGATCATGTCGATAGGGTCAGAAATGCGGTTGGGTTTCAAATCCAACCGGTAAATAAGTATGTACAGGTGTAAAGGTGGAACACACTGTACAATTAACAATGATTTTTTTTTTGTGTGCAGCTTTCAAAAGAGAAATGCAGCTGAAGTGCAATTAAAAACAACTGAATATTTAATGACAATTTAAACAGCTAAAACATTCAAATTCATCTGAATGAGGGAGGGAACTCAAACAAATAATGATGATAATTCCAAAACACATAGTAAAAAAAAAATTAAAGTAAATATTAAAATGACTGTGGATTGGTCATAACATATTCTAGGTAGAATAGGTGCATACACAGGTGGACTATTCCTCATCTGTCACCCAAGTGTGCCACATCACACCTCATTGCTGAGCATGTGGTTTGTTTATGACGCCATTCGTCACATAGATCCACACCGCTTCCTCTCCAGCGGGGTCACAGCGTGGTGGTCACGTCACAGATGTACACTAAAAAGACAAGCCAAAGTTTGTCATTGGTAAGTGCAGATGACACTGTCTCCTCTCTCCAACCCCTGAATCATCACCGCAGCGCTGCACTACTCAACTTTTTCGAGCGCTCTTCATGCATCTACATTTAGACACGCACAGGTATTTTCTGCTGTATTTGCTCATTTCAGTGCACAATCTGTCTCTGTAAGTGTGAAGAATAAAAAACACTTGAATGCATGTAATTGAATCACAAACATGTTCCACAAAGACTTAGGCCAACATTTAAACATCTAGTTCTGATTTTAGGGTCCCTAAGAGTCTACTCAGTAGCATCTTCTTGAATTGTTTTAGTTATATTTGCTTTTGTTCAACAGTCTGCTGTAAACAAGGACAGAATTTGGCCTTTTCCTGGCCAAGCATCAACTAACAGTGTACTCATATCAAAGACAGGAAGACACTGTTGACACCTTGAGTCGAATTCTTGTTTTGTTCATGCGACAAAAGCGTTCAGAATGTAGCATGAAAAGACTAAAGGTTTGATTATCCACTTTTTGGATGCGGTACAATGTTGGTTTAGTGTGGATGGTGGGCTAAAATGATGGGAAAAAACATATTTTCACATGTAAATTGCTAAATTATGTGTTAATTTCAACCCAAACTAGAGTTGCTATGGTTGGAAAAGCGGAAAGATGAACCAAATTGGCTTTTAATAGTTTTATTTTGTTTCTGTCAACTTTGAATGAAAGTGTATTTTACAATGCTAAAATTACTGTTTATTTACATGGAGTCTGGTGGCTTAAACCTACATTGTGTAATTTTTTGAGTTGATTCTTAGCAAAAAAACCTTTGTTCTTTCACAAATATGTGCTCATTCATGTGTAATTACTTCCACCAACTAATCAAAGTATTCGTAATAGCGTAGAATCTGCCATTTATACATACGGGCGAGTCGCTCGAGTGGTGGCAGGCATGTTGCGCTTCCATCTTTAAAATACATTAGCCAAAGAGGGACATACCTCTGCCTTTGGCCCTTTTACACTCAGTGGCACCGTGACGAATGCCTGGGGGAGATTACTCGCTAGGGAAGCGAAAAAGAGAATTAAAATGGCAACGCAACAGGCAAAGCAACAACACCAAAGTCAATATTGGAGTGGCTAGAAAAGCTGCATATAAATGATGGAGATACTAAGAGCTAATTTCGGGTTCGGCCACTGTAGCAGTTAAAACGTGATCGGAATGGGAGGGGCTAGAAAGTAATATTCAGTTGGTTATCATATACAATTTCATCGCTAGATGGGAGAAATTCTTACACAATGTAGCTTTAAGTGAACGAAATTTCGTGGATGTTTTTATGTTTAAAAAAAGGATCTTACTCTTTAAAAGAAAGGTCGACCTCCTTAGAAATCCTTTCCATAATGTTGTCAGAAACTTAGAATAATAATCTGAGCCTGCCAGTGGCAAAACAAGCACTTTTGTGAACGTAAATACAAGCTGTAAAATTGCCCTATTAACTTACATAGTAGCTTGTTTCGCCACTGCCGACTGCAGCAATCTCGCTTAATACTGGACCAATGTAAAAGATTGTTGTTCCCATCAGTCACTTAGACACAAAAACATAGGAAAATAGGTTGAAATCCAGGTTGAAAAAAACGGTAGTTTAATTATGCCCTATTTCATCCTTGGAGATATAATTTATTAATATATGCTATGGCAGTTACTGATAATGCACATGGAATGAGTCCTGATGTAGAGATACTAGCCCCTTTCACCCAGCCACACGCACACGCACACGCACACGCATGCACACACACACATTCACACACACACACACACACACACACACACACACACACACAGACGGTGAAGAGACGCTGACGCTTTTGTGTTATGCGTCACGCCTCTTTTGCTTCCGGAATGCCGCCGTGCTATCTGAAATCACACACAACGGCGGATCTTCTTTACGGCAGTATTGTGCAATCTCTGTGTAAAAGAGCCTGAAGACACTCACCAAAGGAAACCTCAGCCATTATTATCCTATATCAGAACACTGTGTGTGCATTATTTCTTCTCACAAATTGTCTGGAAAAAAGACGGAATGCAGCTTATCAAAGGCTGATGATGTGCAAGTTGATAATTTCACCTGTAGTTTGAAAGAAAGATTTAATCTTTTTTTTATAGTTTTAATAGTCACAATGTACAGTTTAAATAGGATTGTAGTGGTAGTGATGGTAGATGGTAGTGGTGTGGAGCCAATTCAAACTGCAATAGAAGGTTATTTGTTTCCCTGAGGGAAATTGAGTTGCATAAAGCTGAACACAACAAGCCTGATTCACATCTGAGGTGGAAAACTAGAAACTATTTTGACAGTTCAAGTGATCGTTCCAGTCTATTAATGTCAATGAAGATAATAAGTTATACAACGTACTATTATTGATACTTGGAAACTGCTCTGCCCTCGGAGAAGAAATTGTTATGCTCTTGAATGCTTACAGAGAAGACAATAGTGTACATTCGAAGAACCAAGTGTGACATGGTCATGCTTTGTTATGGTGCACTGCTAAAAATGAAAGAGTTCACTGAGTACAACTTTGCCCTTGCTTTACTAAAGCCCAGCTCTCTGTTTTGACACTCTTTCACAACATTAATCTTACTCCTCCATGTGTTACACAATGGGGAGGCTTTGGTCTGCCGCTAATCTGGGTGAGAATGTAGACAGATGTGTAACAGCAGGAGGGAATGTACATGCTGTCATGATATACAAACTCTTAGAGAGAAGACAAGGTCCGTGACTCGAGTCTGTTCCATGTGTCCCGTGCCGTCGGCCGTCCGAGGAGCCGTCGGCATTCATTTGGGCCGACCCGACATGTTCAGTCGGGGACAGGGCAGTCGGGACTCACCCGGAAATGGGGAGCGGATGAGTTCAAATCTGACGAAAATGTTTTCAGAAACACGTTTCGGTGAACTATTTTAGTACAATATGAGATCGTGTTCTGAACAAGCCACCATGACAGTCTGGCTGTGAATTTCCAGAGAAAAAAGAACCATGTGATGCGTTCGTCCAATCAGCTGCCGGTTCTCATTTTCTGGGAAATAATCAGACTGTTAATGGAAACAATACAGAGCAGCGCTGCCTGCTGGTATGGAGACGTATTACGCGCAGAGCGTACGCTCAAGTCGGCGTCGCCTCAGTGTGTTCTGAGGCACTTTTTGGACCTCGGGACCCGACTGATCAGTCCGACTGGCTTTTCTGCCGACGGTCGGCCTGTCTGGTTGGTGTGTCAGGGCCTTAAAGAACAGAGGTTGTGCTGAGTTTATTCGGTCACAGCAGCCTTCGAGCACTGAACCCGTCCACAGGTAGCACATGTTATTCAGACAAAAAGACAGATTACGAAATCTGCAGCTCTTTCAACCAGCAAGATGTTGTCATAAGACAAGAGGTCATCCTTAAATCAGTCAAATAACCTCTAGTGTAGATCATGTTGTAAGTGTCTTACACTTCTTAAGGCCCTGACACACCAACCCGACAGCTGACCGTCAGCAGAAAAGGCAGTCGGACTGATCAGTCGGCTCCCGTCGGTCTAAAAAGTGCCTCGGAACACACCGAAGCGACGCCGACTTGAGCGTACGTTTTGCGCGTGCGCGTGCGCAAGACGTAATACGTCTCCATGACAGACGTGGGTCTGGCTTCTCCGGCCGACCATAATGGCGGCTTGTTCGAAATACGATCTAGTATTTTACAGAAATAGTTTACTGAAATGTGTTTCTGAAAACATTTTAAGCGAGAAATAGGCCATGCAGTTGCTGAATCTGTCTTCATTTCAGATCGACAAAGGTCAGTTTAAAAGATTTTCGTCAGATTTTGAGAGGTGTTAGTCAGGTTCATCCCGCTCATCATTTCCGGGATAGCACTCCACTAATCAGATTGGTCATTGAGTCTGACTGCCCACCCTCCGACTCAACATGCCAAATCGGCCAAAATGAACGCCGACAGCCCCTCTGATGGACGACGGCACGGAACACACCGAACAGACTCGAGTAACTGACCTCGTCAGACTGTCGGACGGCCGATTATCGGGTTGGTGTGTCAGGGCCTTTAGTCAAACACTAACTGAATGTTTGATGCGGAATACTAAAAAACATGTTCCAGGTGTTGCTGTTAAAGTAACACTATGTAACTTTTCCCTCTTCGGTCCCCCTACAGGTTGTGTCATTGGAACGTGCAAGCTGTAGTTCCAATGAGACAACCTGTAGGGGGACCAAAGTGGGAAAAGTTACATAGTGTTGCTTTAAAGCTGTGTTAGGCACTTTATTTTTGGCGTCGTTGGGCAAAAATTCCATAACAATCTTTCAGCATATTGTAATTCAAGTGGTCTGAAAGAAAACCAGACTTCTGCCGCTTCTTTTGGCTTTGTAGTCAGGCTTCAGAAAATCTAGCCGTCACAGGAGATTTTGGTCAATCACAGGTCATTTTAGAGAGAGAGAGAGAGAGACCGTTCCTATTGGCTGTTCTGAGCATGCCCGTGCTACAAAGAGGGGAGAGGGAGAGCTGCAAGAAGAGGTCTCTCTCTACTTCAAATTCTGCCGTTATTTGCACCTTCTGCAGCTTTAACTTAAGTTCCATACACATCATTGGTTAAATGATCACAGTAGAAATTTTAGTTATGTATTTCAACTTCTGCTACAGTTGTCAACTTTCTTTACTGTGCAGAAAAATGGTAAAATATGATGGTCTCATTTGCAGTTAGCTTAAAAATTAAAGCTAAAAAAAATACACTTGGGCAGACCTAAACAGAACCCAGTTGACTGATGTACTCTGACTAGCTTGTTATAGCTAACAAGATAAAAGATGTAACTCAGAACATTTTGCAGCAGTTGGAAGCCATATTTCTTTAATGGAGGTTAGCAGTGTCTACCTTCCAGTTTTTCTCCAAGCTGAACCAAAACACCTCTTAAAATAAACTCTGTACTGAATTCCTAAAGTTGAAATTGATATTGCATGATCTTCTCACTAACTCCCAATTAAAAGGAACGTGTTTTTTTGTGTTTCTTCAAGAATAAGTTTAAGACCACTGATATTTCTGTACATTTCTGCATACATGCATGTGCCAATTAAGTTTTTATTTACTTAAATCCTTCTAAGCGGGAACATTTATAACCCTGTCACATAAACTTAAATAGACCAGACTCTATTCAGCTCCTCTCAGCCTCGACACAGCAGTCACCACCTTTATCTGCCCATCTCCCCATCTAATTCTTTCTTTCTGTCAACTCAAAAGCCGACCTCTTAACCCCACAGTGACCCCTGCCGCCCCCACCAGCGGCACATTGAATGAACCACAGGAAAAACACCGCCTCCCAGCCTGCAGGAAGCCTCTGACCTTTAACTCCACCACCCCCCTTTTTTTGCACTGTGAGATGATGCTTTTCCACACCATTTGCCCTGGCTCTCTCATCAACACTCCTATGTTATCTCTCTGCTAACACAAAACCTGTGGCAGCAGGGCAGCCATTACACCTCCGAATCAGAAAAAAGATGTATTGCCAGGTAAGAAGCACTTACTAGGAATTTGCCTTGGTTGTCGGCATGGGCGATTTTAGACCCTCTTTAGAGGGGCTCAAGCCAGTTGTGAAGTTTAACGTTGGTAGTCACCAGAGTAGAAGAAGTTGGTAATTTCATGGTGCAGATTAGAACCCATATTGAAACGTAAGCAACTAAAATTGCTGAATGTTAGAACATTGTGTCAAATTGGTCGTTACCACTGTGACTTATAAAGTGTCAGGTTTAGTTCCATCATAGTGTTAATAGTTAAACGTTAGCTGATGTTGTTCAGTAGCTGTTTCTGTGTCACATTCTCATTATCATCCCCCCTAAAGGTCTAATCCTAGAATTGCCCCTGGTTGTCGGTGCATACATAAAACATATTTAAACATTAATAAGAAATAAACAAACACTAAATACAAAAACAAATAACACATACATATAACTGTATAACATTCAGAAAGACAAAATAATCTGTGTGGATTAATGCAGGATGTGCAAAAATGTTGAGAGATGTGCAAAAAAATGCACAAAGTAGTATTAAGAGACAATGTCAACTCTTTCACATCACATTACCTGTTACATCAGGGTTTAATTTGCCATATTCTTCTCCAAAAAAATGAATTGTGAATATTTATTTCGCAAATTGGCTGAAATAGCTAGGGTGCACGCATGTGCAAGCTCACAGTGAACCAGCAGTGCAACAGAAAATCCTGCATAAGTGAGTACTCATTCATAACTACAGGCAGTACAATTAACTATGAGCCAATTCTTCATGATGCAACCCGTAACCCACCAGGGTTTGGCTTCATCAAATCAATGTCAAAGTGCCGTGGCCGGGTTAGCTCAGTTGGTAGAGCAGGCGCACATATATAGAGGTTTACTCCTCGACGCAGCGCCCGTGGGTTGGACTCCAACCTGCGGCCCTTTGCTGCATGTCATTCCCCCTCTCTCTCCCCTTTCATGTCTTCATCTGTCCTGTAGAAATGAAGGCCTAAAAATGCCCCAAAAAATAATCAAAAAAGTGCCGTCACTCTATCTCTTGAATACACACTTGCTAACCTCACATTACAGGTTACCAACTGTTTTCTCTGTAGGCCCTGGGTATGACATCAGATTTATGTCATACCTGGCACTTCAAACTTTACCTTGCACAGCAGCTAGAGAATCGTGGGATCACATATCACAGGGAAATCCATCTGGTCAGCCTTCATGTAGTCGCATTGCCAGACCTTCCTCCACAGTGCTGCTGCAGAGGGTTTGGCTAGTCCACACAGCTTTCCGGGAAAGGAGAAAAACATGCTCTGGTTTATTGGTTTATTGGCATTTCTTTAAACCTTTCACAATCATCTTGGGCGGTGCTAAGCCCCGGACACTTCTGAGGGTATCTCTGCAAAAAAGCCTCAGGAAGGAACTTGTTTTAATGGAACGTGTGTACGTTCAAAAGTCGTTTTAGTCGTGCAACAAAAAAACTCAGATTCAAGGGTTTACCCTGCAGAGATCTGGGGAGCAGTTAACCATAGTCCTCATAAATCCACCGGAGTTTTGAAAGCCAACACAAAGAAAGCGGAAGATAACGGACATCCGGCCTAAAAAGAGGGACATCCAGCGGAATTTCTGGCGGCATCTGAACTATCCCGGAAGTGGAACGTTGTCGATATCAGCTAGCCTTCATGTAATGCGTTTGTGTCCGAACTATAGACTTACCGAACCATTCAACTTCTGGTGTGGAGCTACGGTAGCTACAGCCGGGGTTTAGGTGTGTGATAGTGTTGACGAACTGACCGAAGAGCCGTTGTGTGTAGCTGGTATTCTTCTACTACTGTGTGTGTAGTAATCTAGCTCATTAGCGCCTCCATTTGAGTGGTGGTAGAATCAATCAGGAAATGGGCTACTGAACGAGACCGAATGTAACCGTGCAACCGGCCGCTCGAGTCTAATGTAATCAAGCGTTGTCTTGGTTCTCGGCAAGTTTGAGTTATTAACGAAGCCTTGTTTCTGGTGCATCTTAGATGATTGTGTTCATGGCAATTCACACATTATCGATGGGGAAGTACATCACATACAAATACACGTCATGTTATCTTGGTAGTTATGTTAAGTTAAATGTTAGAGAAGTGAATGTTGCTACAGTAGGTAGGCTGTCACGAGGAGACCGCGCACCAGGCTACTGAACGAGACAGTAAGGACCGTAACCAAGGGTACTGCATGAGTCTATATTCAAACGGGTGTCTAGGTTCTCGGCAAGTTTGAGTTATCAACCAATCCCAGAAGCCTTTATTTCTTGTGCATCTTAGATGATTGTGTACATAGAAATTCATAGGCTACATTATTGATGGATATCACATACAAATACACATCATGTTATCTTGGTAGTTATGTTAAGTTAAATGTTTGTTACATGGTAGGTAGGCTGTCACGGGGAGACCGCGCACCAGGCTACTGAACGAGACTGTAACCGTGCCTAAAGCATGAGTCTATGTAATCAAACGGGTGTCTAGGTTCCTGGCAAGTTTGAGTTATCAACCGATCCCAGAAGCCTTTATGTCTCGTGCATTTTAGAATAGTGTTCATGGAAATTCATAGGCTACATTACCAAGGGGAAAGTATTATATCACATACAAATACATGTAATATTATCTTGGTAGTTATGTTAAGTTAAATATTAGAAGTGAATGTTGCTACATGGTAGTTAGACTGTCACGAGGAGACCGCGCACCAAGCTACCGAATGTACTGTGGCCAGTGTGTGAGTCTAGTGTCGGTCAGTATGAGTGTGTAAATAGTATGTCGAGACCGAATGTAACCGCAACCGCTCGAGTCTAATGTAATCAAGCGGTGTCTTGGTTGCTGGCAGGGGAAGTAAACGCACAATCCCCTGTTATAATTTGACACTATAAATAAAATTGAATTGAATTGAATTTGGTCTGGTGTTGTCAATCTGTAGTCTTTTGCTTGAAGAAACCACATTGTGGGTTTGGTAGACTAAACGATCTTTCTTTTTTTCTCTCTGACTGTCTCTGCTGCTGATTTGAAATGCTCGAATGTCTTAACGGACACTGACTAGTGCCAATGGTGCCAGGAGAGGGTCAGTCAAACATTCTCAATGGCAGTCAATGATTGGCGGTTGCCTTGAATTGTCAGGTCCATAATGGCTAAGCATCTTGTTATCTTTTAATTTACAAATGCCCCCCTTTACTCCCTGATAACCTCCTTCAATCTAAATCAGTTTCTCTTATTGTGATTCAG
Organism: Sander lucioperca; assembly: GCF_008315115.2. Classification (NCBI taxonomy): domain Eukaryota; kingdom Metazoa; phylum Chordata; class Actinopteri; order Perciformes; family Percidae; genus Sander; species Sander lucioperca. The sequence goes on along the minus strand of NC_050179.1, from coordinate 22,352,241 downwards.
CTTTCTCTTACAGTTGTAAATGCAAAAGCAACCTTTGAAAGAGAAGGAACCTTGCCAGGGAGAATGGAGGGAGAAGGAGGAAGGAATGAAAAAAAACAGGGGATTACTGCCCAGCATTGTCCTGCTGTTAATCCCTCCTCTACCTCACACAAAAAACATTTGACACCTCTCAGTGACTCAACTCAACACCTCCAGACACTCCCACACACTCAGGGTTACACAAACTCACGCAACATGGAAGCACGCATTTAAAGATTTAAAGTGGTTCCTCACTCTGTCCACCCTGCTTCTCAGAAAGCATGAAATCTGTCCTTCATTGGTGGTTAAGGCTCTCGTCTGTTGCACCCCCGCTTCTCCTTCCTCCTCGCTTTCATCTATTCTCCATGGCTCCGCCTTCCTCTGGGGCCCAAGAAGGCCTTTGTGCAGATCGATGGCCTGTGGCTAGCCTGGAAGTAGGGTTATACAGAGTGCACCACACTCACTGATGAAGGATTTTCAGGGTTTTTATAAATGGGAATATTGAAAACTCTCATCCCTGACTTTTCATCTTCTGTAAGCTTCCTGTGTGACTAACCAGCCCATAACCCTCAAGTCATTTATAATTTAAAAACCACCTAATCCCTCATGAATGGAACATTCAAATCTTTCAGTTAAAATATCACGATGGAAATTATTATTGTCATTTTAAACCTGTGCATTGTTACTTTAGTAGAAGTGTTAGCGGCACATTGTACTTTTGAAAGGATAAGGCTGGTGTTCTATATTTTTCTTAATTTAAACAAATCCTGTTAAAAGGCCGACACCAACAATTAACTGATCCTATTAACGAGTATGTGGGGAGCTAGAGCCTGATAAATCTTCTTCCACCGTGCCAAAGAGCTCTATTGTTGTCCAAAAGTTAATTAAAAACACATAAATGAGCCATACTGTTGCACACATGTTCCCTTAATTACCATTACTGCATTTTATTTGTAGTTTTTGAATTATTTTTGAAATTGTGTAGTTATTACTCTTTGAGTAACATTTCGAAAAAAAAACCCAAAAAAAACCCCACAATACTCAGTTGTTAAAGGAAATTACAGACCGTAAAAAACTATGTAATTAACGTTTGTAAAGATTTATGTTTTCAGTATGAACGAAGGGGCTCGAGGCATGCCACAGACAGGGTAGAGAAGTTGAAATGAGTATTGAAAACAATAGAATAACAGCAACCTCTGCAAACCTCCTTTAAAGTATCAAAAGTACTTATCAAACAGCAGTATAAAACAATACTTTATTAAAAGGTACAGTACTTCCACCACTGCAAAGACATGCTGTTATTATTTGCGGCATGCTGTGTGTTATAGAAAGTAAAGTCTTATTATTCTTTTGTGTTGGGGATTAAATGTTGCCTTTACACATTACTGTGTACTTTAAAATTCTATTTGTGTTTTCACAATGAAAATATTTCAAATGAATGAGATTTTATGTGAAATTATCTAGGAGACAATACCTGATGTTCGTTTTTGGAAGAGAACAGATAACCCTAGGACTTGCCAAACAAGAAACTGCTATATTTCACATGCATAATTCTAATTTAAGACATTTTTGTTAGCTTAGATGAATGCCAAATGTTTTGACATAGCACTCTGAGGTTCCTGTCCATTCCTCGCACTCTGTAAAAAACGTTATCCTGCTTTTCTCACGCCTTCCTTTTTGGGTGGGGTGATTTCGCAGGTGAGGTGCGAGCTCTGTGACCTTTTGACTCACACACTTCCCTCTCCTTCTCATTTGGAAAGAATTCATTTTCAGTTCCTTATTTCTTTTTCATTGCCCCTTTTTCTAGCGTCCCCGCCCTCTCGATGCCCCCCTCCTGGGGCAGTTAAAGTGCAGCTGTCGCTCTCAGCTCTCTATTATCCAGCCTGAGGGGTGGAGCAGGGCAGGGGCAGAGGAGTAGAGGAGTGGAAAAAAGAGAGGAAAGTATGGGATGATATTTTAGCATTTCTGGGAAGCCGTGGGTGTAGCCATGGATTTCTTAAACAGGTGTTACCCCAGTTTCTTTTCTGCCCTGCTCTACCCATTTCCTTTAATATATATATATATATATATATATATATATATACACCAGGAAAGAGTTCTACACATTTAGTGTGAAAACCAAAGAACCAGGCATTGTGTTTGCAGGGTTAGACAGTCTATTGTGGAGCTTCAATATCATCCTTTCCTGCTGCAACATAAGCAATTTTTTTTTAAAGATTCAACACTATGTATTATTTGATCCTCCATAAAGATATGAGAAGATAAAGATGGGTATTGGTGCCTGTACAAGACCTGAGCTGAGCTATGGACACATTTTGCTTGGTATACAAAAGCATTGTGGTATTAGAGGAGGTGAAAATATATAATATTACCTTTATGTAGTTTGGAAGAGTCAAATTGCTCTAGACATTCATTTTCTTAGGCTCAGTCAGTCAGTTTTGACCACATTTATTGATTAAAATTCCACAATGGTCTGTAGGCCCTGTATCACAACCCACAATTTAAAGAGCCCATGAACTGTGTATTTGAACTTCCTGTGCATCTACAGCACAGTAGTTCTTCCGACTTCGGTGTGTCCATGAGCTTTGAGTCGTAATGTGAAAACAACATGGATGCTACAAAGAAGCTGTGTTGTAATTTATTACTCAGAGCATTTAAAAAAAACACATTGACAGCTGTTTCTAGTATTTGCGTGACAACGAAGAGCAATGAAATATGATTGGGAACTCATTTTCCCGTTTTTTTCCAACATCACATGAATGCAACACAAATGCTCTATCTGGCAATGTTAACCAAAGTGAAAAATAATCCACCCTGTGATTTGCATCCGCTCCAAAATTTAACGGGTTCTTCCTTGGCCCATGCTACACCCTTCCAACAAGTTTCATGAAAAATGTTTTTTTCTGTAATCCTGCTGACAGACAAACAATCAAAAAGACAAACCAAGCCGAAAACATCCATCCTTGGCGGAGTAAATAATGAAGTCACACTGTGGAAGTGATGATACCATTTCAAGGAATCTTTAAGCTCAAAACTCAGAGAGTTCTTGCAGGAGTTTCTGTGGGTGTTTTGATACTACTTTGACACTCAACATTGGCACTGACATGAATTCAAGCTCAGCCATTTTAATAAAGACAAAGAAAATATTGTATGACTTCAAACAGCAGTTCACTTTCCAGTCTTTTATTCCCTGTGCTATAAGACAAAGGTGGTGACAGCAGGCCAATGTGGCTGATATTCACTCCACTAACCAGATATTTTACCTTGACCAGAAGGAAACCACAATGTCAACTGAACTCTGTATGCCCGTCAGGCTGTCGGCTCGCCTGCCATCCTATCCATCTCACTCTTTAGGATCAATTTGGCTGAGTTGAACAAGGGGTCAAGGCAATTTAACACTCCTGCTGCATTGTAAAACAGGAGAGGAGGAAGGGTCAGTCAGGTGGCAGTCAATTTTGCGAGGGCCATCTGCATTCCTGTGTGTGTGTGTGTGTGTGTGTGTGTGTGTGTGTGTGTGTGTGTGTGTGTGTGTGTGTGTGCGTGTGCATGCCCTTGTACTTACGTATAACTAGTAAGGACTAATTTGAGTTTGAGGCTTTGAGGGTGAGGATATTTTTGTTCATTTTAACTTTTTCAAAAAGCTGTTGAATAATTTTAAATCTGGTGATATTCTTAATTTTTCTTATTGCCAACAGACCTGCTAATAAATATTTGTGTAGCCAAAGCCTGATAGAGCTTATACCTCTGTGCCATGGAGTGAACTATCGGCCAAAATGAAGGCTGACGGCTCCTCGGACGGACGACGGCATGGGACACACCGAACAGACTCGAGTCACCGACCTCGCCAGACGGTCCGACGGCCGATTATCAGGCTGGTGTGTCAGCTCTCTAACATACATCTCCCTACTGAAGGAAATACTCTGTAGCACCAAATCCACAACTGAAAATAGCTCCCAACAAAAGCACTATCTACTTCTGTTTGCTAAAAAAAAAGTACAGTATCCTTTTTTCTTTTTTTTTTACACATTTTTACAGGTTTTGGTCTTCAGTAGCAACAAATGGGCTTGGGGCCACAGACAGGAAAGGGAAGTTGGAAAGTATTGAGAAATGACCTAACACATTGTTGGTTTTGGTTTTCCCAAATAATATGGAATAACACCAGCCTCATTCTATGAGACTTAGGTTATAGTTTAATGTAATAGGGTAAGAAGGTAGAGTGCTATATGCCATTGAGTCCCCACAAGTATAGAAGTACAATAAACACTCTACTGTAAACTCCTTTTCATTTGAATGTTGTCATATATAGTTGTAGGTCTATAACGTGTACTTCCAGTGTGTGCTTGCCTGTGTCTCTGTGATTATGTGTCCACAATTTGCGTGTGTGTGTGTG
>NC_050179.1:22040333-22042833 GCF_008315115.2 Sander lucioperca | reverse complement strand
CTACACGCTAAAAAATCAGGAAAATTGTTAGAGTTGGAAGCTAAACTGCATTACCCAAGTGAAGAGCTAAAATACATTTTAGAAAAGCTGGAAGCTAAACTGTAATACTGTCAAAAGTGGACGTTTCAATGAATGACTAAGAAGACTTATTATCAGCCATATCCGTTGCATAGAACAAACAAGCAGAAAGAGAGAGAGAGAGGAAAAAGAGAGGAAAGATAAAACGAGAGGAAAAAAGAGAAAAGGAATCAACTTTCAATAGCATATATGTCAGTGGTAACACACCTTTGGAGCAAGTATGGGTTAAGTGTTTACTTCAGGGACACATTGATTGATGTACCTCAGTGTGTGTATATATGTGTGGCTGTGTGTGTGTGTGTGTGTGTGTGTGTGTGTGTGCGTATGTGTCTGTGTGTGTGTATATGTGTGTGTGTGAACGTGTGTGTGTGCACGTGTGTGTGTGTGTCTGTGTGTGTCTGTGGGCGTGTGTGTCTGTGTGTGTGTCTGTGTGTGTGTGTGTGTGTGTGTGTTTGTGTGTGTGTCTGCGTATGTGTTTTGGTGTGTGTGTATATGTGTGTGTGTGCACGTGTGTGTGTGCACGTGTGTGTGTGTGTCTGTGTGTGTCTGTGGGCGTGTGTCTGTGTGTGTCTGTGTGCGTGTGTCTGTGTGTGTGTTTGTTTGTGTGTCTGCGTATGTGTTTGGTGTGTGTATGTCTGTGTGCGTGTGTGTGTGTGTGTGTCTGTGTGCGTGTGTGTGTGTGTGTGTCTGTGTGTGTGTTTGTGTGTGTGTGTGTGTCTGCGTTTGTGTGTGCGTGTGTGTGTGTGTCTGTGTGCGTGTGTGTGTCTGTGTGTGTGTTTGTTTGTGTGTGTGTGTGTGTGTTTTTGTGTGTGTGTGTGTGTGTTGTGTGTGTGTGTGTGTGTGTGTGTGTCTGCGTATGTGTGTTGGTGTGTATCTGTGTGTGTGTGTGTGTATGTGTCTGTGTGCGTGTGTCTGTGTGTGTGTTTGTGTCTGTGTGTGTGTGTGTGTGTGTCTGTGTGTGTGTGTGTGTGTGTGTGTGTCTGTGTGTGTGTGTGGTGTGTGTCTGTGTGTGTGTGTGTTTGTGTGTGTGTGTGTCTGTGTGTGTGTCTGCGTATGTGTGTGTGTTTTTGTGTTTTTTTTTGTGTGCGTGTTTGTGTGTGTGTGTCTGTGTGTTTGTGTCTGTTTGTGTGTTTGTGTGTGTGTGTGTGTGTGTGTGTGTGTGTGTGTGTGTGTGTTTTTTTGTGTGTGTGTGTGTTTGTGTGTGTGTGTGTGCTTGTGTCTGTGTGTGTGTGTGTGTCTGTGTGTGTGTGTGTGTGTGTCTGTTTGTGTGTCTGTGTGTGTGTCTGAATAGATAGACAGAAAGAGAGAGAGAGAGAAAGAGAGAGACAGACAGAGAAACAAACAGACAGACAGACGGACAGAGACAGACAGAAGTGGAACACTAAAGCTGTAGACTAATGTTCATATTACTGCCTGTAGTATTCAAGTCAACTGTCTGTGAAAGGGTTGTCATGGTAACGTATGACCAGTGAAAACCCCCTTTGAAGTCTGTGATGAGATCTCTTTGATCTTTAATCAGGTTAACGACCGTGTCACCTGCTGAAACTGTCAGCTGGCCACACTGGAGCTGTTCAAAGACACAGAGCAAGCTCTCAAATAAAGCCTCAGACTGCTAAAACGATAAGTTCTATCGGTGAAATGATGTAATCGTGAGAACCACAAGACCTTTGTGAACGTATTCATGTAAAATTTATGTTGATAAACTTAAAAATGTGGGCATATCAGCGATTTAAAAAAGTGGTTCGCTCTGCGTTTCGCTGGGAAATGTGGAAGACTTTTAATATGGCAGTGGATGGAGGAAAATGTGGAACTGTCGTCATTTGGAAGCTCATCGAGCCAACAGTATAAGACGTATCGCAAAAGTGAGCACACTGTCTGAAACTAGACAAAAATACCTACGTTTTGATGTATAAATTGTGTATGACAAGTAGATATTGTGGGCGTGAGAGCAATTTATAGAGAGGGGACAAAGATTTAATTCCTAAGCTTCTGCACTCTAACGATGACATCATCCACTCTAGGACACGCAATACACACTCCATAGAAACGCAGAAAAATCCTGAAATGATCACTAAACTTAAACAGCTTTTCACAAAAAACTATAAAAGATATCAAACTGAAAAGCCATAGTTTAATACCTGAATATTTTGTGAACATTTTAAAGTTGTTTGGCGTCTGTAGGTGAAAGTATGAAGGAGCTGAAAATTTGGGAGCGGAAGAAGATTTGAAGGATTTGAAGCATGCTCTCATTCACTTCAATGTTAAAAAAAGTCATAAAAAGCTGAATATTTAAAAAGTATAAATAGTAGAAAAAAAGTTGAAGAAGTCCCATCATTAGCTGAAAGAGCTGAACATTTTAAAAGTTGAATGGTTTAATAGCTGAATGTATGCTGAGTTACGGAGAGCCAAAAAACGTACGGAA